>NC_091979.1:4473613-4649386 GCF_044704955.1 Pristiophorus japonicus
ACAACACACACACAATCCCCCCCACCAACACACCCACAACAACCACCCCCACCCTCAACTCTCCCCCCTCCCCCCCCCCCCCCTCTCTCCCCCCCCCTCCCTCTCCTCCCCCCTCCCTCCCCTCCCCTCTCTCCCCCCCCTCCTCCCCTCTCCCCCCCCTCCTCTCTCTCCCCCCCCCCTCTCTCTCCCCCCCCTCCCTCTCTCTCCCCCCCCCCTCCCTCTCTCTCTCCCCCCCCTCCCTCTCTCTCCCCCCCCCTCCCTCTCTCTCCCCCCCCTCCCTCTCTCTCCCCCCCCTCCTCTCTCTCCCCCCCTCCCTCCCTCTCTCTCCCCCCCTCCCTCTCTCTCCCCCCTCCCTCTCTCTCCCCCCCTCCCTCTCTCTCCCCCCCCTCCCTCTCTCTCCCCCCCTCCCTCTCTCTCCCCCCCCTCCCTCTCTCTTCCCCCCCTCCCTCTCTCTTCCCCCCCCTCCCTCTCCCTCTCTTCCCCCCCCTCCCTCTCCCTCTCTTCCCCCCCTCCCTCTCCCTCTCTTCCCCCCCCTTCCCTCTCTCTCTCTTCCCCCCCCCTTCCCTCTCTCTCTCTTCCCCCCCTTCCCTCTCTCTCTCTTCCCCCCCCTCCCTCTCTCTCTCTTCCCCCCCTCCCTCTCCCTCTCTTCCCCCCCCTCCCTCTCCCTCTCTTCCCCCCCCTCCCTCTCCCTCTCTTCCCCCCCCCTTCCCTCTCTCTCTCTTCCCCCCCCCCTTCCCTCTCTCTCTCTTCCCCCCCCCTCCCTCTCTCTCTCTTCCCCCCCTCCCTCTCTCTCTCTCTCTCTCTCTCTCTCTCTCTCTCTCTCTCTCTCCCCCCCCTCCTCCAGCCTTTGGTCCCGAAAGGCCTGCCTGAAGCACTTTCACACAGGTAGGAAGATGGTTTATTTAATCTTTTCTTTGCTTATAAATGTTTATTCAGGTTGGATTTATTTGTATAAGTATCAATAAGGATTTATTATAGAATTTAATGACTTCCCTTCCCCCCCCCCCCCCTCCCCCTCACCTCATTCTGGACACCTGATTTTTTTATGTGTAGAACAGGTTTTTTCAGTTCTACAAAAATCTTCACTTGCTCCATTCTAAGTTAGTTTGGGAATACGTTTTCACTGTGGAAACTTTCAAATCAGGCGTCAGGGACAGGACACGCCCCCTTTTGAAGAAAAAATTCTGTTCCAAAGTAGAACTGTTCTACCTGACGAGAACTGCAGAAAAAAAAATGTGGAGAATTGCGATTTCTGAGATAGTCCGTTCTCCACCAGTTGCTCCTAAAAATCAGGTGCAAATCATGTGGAAACTTGGGCCCTATATGTGGTCTATGCCTTAGATGTGCAGCAGCCTGTGAATGGTTAACCAGACCCAGTTTGGCCTGGGTTAAAGGCTAACTTTGGCTCTGTTTGTGCAGCATTTGACAGACGACCGGACTCTCTCTCTCTCTCTCTCCATCCCCCCACCTCCCCTTGAGGCTAAATGACGCTGCGATTAAACTGTTGGGAGCTATTCTTTTGCGAAAGTGTGGATTCCAGCTCCATTGTGATGAGATAGTAGCGAGATTGTGGCTGTAAATGGTGGAATCTGTCCAGTTTTAATCTGAGTCGGAGATTGTCCAATGGAGGCCATTCAATGCTTTTATTTTCACGAGGACTTGGGAGCCCCAGCAAAAAAAGCAGCAGCCATTTCGCACTCTTTCACTGTAATGGGAGCAGTTCTGTAACCTTGCTGAGATTCGATGCTGTGTTTATGCCCGCCGGAGTGTATTTTGCAGGTACAGTTTGTGAAACGTCAGAGGCCAGCGATCGTTAGCGGGGTGCGGAATGGGATCTCTTGAGCTGTCGAAGTTCAGATTCTGGGAGGCCAGTACCCTGGGTTTACACTGCCGCCTCGAGTTCTCTTACCCTGCCCGTGTAAAAGCAACTCTGAAAGCGCTCAGAAATTGGCATTTTCACCACTCCTGCGATTTAAAAAAAAAAATGTTTATATTGCGATATTTTTAACAGCAAATCACAGCGTGCGAGGTCAGTGTGGTTGCCGGGAGTTGCGTTGCGTGTCCGAGGCAGATTTGATTTGCATGCTTTCTGAATGCTGCACTGGAGTGGCCGCTCTCGAGGTTGGAGGGTAGCAAGATATTTGACTGTGGAAGGCATCGCAGTTGAGCTTAGCGTCAAGCTCCCTCGATGTTGACGTGTTGAAAATCACGAAGGATTTTGATCGAGTGAATGGAGAGAAACTGTTTCCAGGGGCAGGAGGGTCGGTAACCAGAGGGCGCAGATTTAAGATGATTGGAAAAAGAACCAAAGGCGGTTTTGGGCAGGGGGGTGGCGCGGGTGGGGAAGCAAGACTTGCATTTATATAGCGCCTTTCACGACCACCGGACGTCCCAAATTTACAGCCATTAAGTCATTTTTGAAGTGTAGTCACTGTTGTGATGTAGGAAACGCGGCAGCCAATTTGCGCACAGCAAGCTCCCACAAACAGCTGAGTGATAATGATCAGATAGAAACCTAGAAACATAGAAAATAGGTGCAGGAGTAGGCCATTCGGCCCTTCGAGCTTGCACCGCCATTTAATAAGATCATGGCTGATCATTCACCTCAGTACCCCTTTCCTGCTTTCTCTCTATACCCCTTGATCCCCTTAGCCGTAAGGGCCACTATCTAACTCCCGCTTGAATATATCCAATGAACTGGCATCAACAACTCTCTGTGGTAGAGAATTTCACAGGTTAACAACTCTCTGAGTGAAGAAGTTTCTCCTCATCTGGGGTTTTTTTTTTGGTGATGTTGGTTGAGGGATAAATATTGTCCAGCATACCGGTGAGAACTCCCCCTGCTCTTCTTCGAAATAGTGAACCCATGGGATCTTTTATGTCGGGGGCCTTGGTTTATGCCCAATCCTAAGACAGCACCTCCGACCGTGCAGCACTCCCTCAGTACCGCCACTGCTAAAATAACAGGACAGCAGTCCTCTGTCTCATGATGTGAGGCATGTGCTGGTCACCTATCTGTGAACAATGCCTGTCCTGTGCAGAGATGGACTGAGATAGTTCTGATAAGAGGGGTCTTGAGCGGGGAGTTTATGATGTACTCCTTTTTATATATAAAAACCAAAATACTCCACGCTCCCCCACAAGTGCACAGCTTCCAGTCTGGAGTGTGCAGACTGCTCTGATTTGTGCTCTCCTCCACCCCCGCCCTGCTCTGGAGGTGCAGATCCTGCCTTGATTGGGCAGGTTAATTGCATTAGCAATCATATAGGGGGGAGCCTCGACTCTGCACAATGGTGCCATTAGCACCTGATAGGGCAGAGGCTGCAGCCTCGCTGTGAGCTGAGACACGCATGTCTGCCCCCACACCCACGCGAGCACCCGGAGGAAGCATCTGAGGATGGATCCGGTGAAGATGTACGGCCGTTACTTCAAAGTGGCCTGGCGCCTGTTCACACAGAAACCCCTGAAGGTAGCATGGTTGGAGGAGACAGAGTGTGCTGAGAGGTACCCCAGTCAAACAATTCGTCCTCACAAAGCGGCTTACTCTGGAAGCCAGTACACGGTTGTAAGTGTCTTTTTTTGTTTGTTTTTGCTCGTAGCCTCTTTTGAGCGTCTCATTGACTGGGGCAGGCCCTCGGAGTCGAGGGTGACTTGCTCCCACACTGAGTTCTCAAGTGACTGAGACCAATGCGGGACCTACAGTCTCTGTCACGGGTGGGGCAGATGGGGGTTGGAGGGACGGGTGGGGTGGATTGTCGCACGCTCCTTCCGCTGTTTGCGCTGGGCTTCCGCGTGCTCCCGGCGAAAAGACTCTGTGTTCGGCGCCTTCGCGAATGCTTCTCCTCCACTTTGAGCGGTCTTGGGCCGGGGATTCCCAAGAGTCGGTGGGGATGTTACATTTTTTCAGGGAGGCTTTGAGGGCGTCCCTGAAGCGTTTTCTCTGCCCTCCTGGGGCTTGCTTTCTGTGACAGAGAGCTGCCAGAACTATAGGTCATCAACTGAAAAAGCAGGTCTTTGGGGATCGTTGTCATACTGTGAATTCCTGTTTGTTTCAGCCCCTTCCCCCAACTTTTAAAACTGCAGCTCTTCAATATATTTTTATTGAAGCTTCTTGGATGGCCCTGAGGCAAATTGAATTGCTCAGCCCCCTCCCCCAGTGTCTGATGTACTGAGATGTCACTCATGAGCTGCCCTATCTCTATGACCTACTCCAGCCCTATGACCGTCTGAGATCTCTGCAATTCTCATCAGAGGCAGTCCCTCGAACTGAGGATGACTTGCTTCTAGGTCAAAAAGTTCACGGGTGTTTCAATGATGGACCTAAAATTCCAGGTCCGAACTAAATCCTGAAGGGTGGAAGATCCCGTTGCACACCAGCCACCACACGGGCTTGACAGAGCGAGGTCTTGGTCCAGTGGCAAGGGTTAACCAGGACGACAGGAGACCAGCTCTGCTGCACGGACCTAGTGTGCACACTGACCTAGGGAGCACAGTGGGGGCTGGGCCCGTGCTGCCCCTGGGCCCTCGCCTCTCCTGGGCCCCGATCATGTCCCTCTCCAATCTCTCGCCGCTCCTTCGCCCCGACCTCGCCGCTCCTGCTGTAACTGCCCACGCTCCAATCACAGACCTGGACCTTGGTGACGTCACTCTTCACTGACGTCGCTCTCCTGCTCCAGCACGTGCTGCTCCCTGGAGTGGTACACCGCCACACTGCTCCTCGCTCCCCAGCCTGCTCCAATGCAGTTCTACAATGCTGTAGTTAACACTAGAAAGAAAGAACTTGCATTTATATAGCCATGGTATTGGTGGTAATGTACTGATGTGGATAGAGAACTGGTTGGCAGACAGGAAGCAGAGAGTCGGGATAAACGGGTCCCTTTCAGAATGGCAGGCAGTGACTAGTGCAGTGCCGCAGGGCTCAGTGCTGGGACCCCAGCTATTTACAATATACATTAATGATTTAGATAAAAGAATTGAGTGTAATATCTCCAAGTTTGCAGATGACACTAAACTGGGTGGCGGTGTGAGCTGTGAGGAGGATGCAAAGAGGCTGCAGGGTGATTTGGACAGGTTAGGTGAGTGGGCAAATGCATGGCAGATGCAGTATAATGTGGATAAATGTGAGGTTATCCACTTTGGTGGCAAAAACACGAAGGCAGAATATTATCTGAATGGCGGCAGGTTAGGAAAAGGGGAGGTGCAACGAGACCTGGGTGTCATGGTTCATCAGTCTTTGAAAGTTGGCATGCAGGTACAGCAGGCGGTGAAGAAGGTAAACGGTATGTTGGCCTTCATAGCTAGGGGATTTGAGTATAGGAGCAGGGAGGTCTTACTGCAATTGTACAGGGCCTTGGTGAGGCCTCACCTGGAATATTGTGTTCAGTTTTGGTCTCCTAATCTGAGGAAGGACGTTCTTGCTATTGAGGGAGTGCAGCGAAGGTTCACCAGACTGATTCCAGGGATGGCTGGACTGACCTATGAGGAGAGACTGGATCAACTGGGCCTTTATCCATTGGAGTTTAGAAGGATGAGAGGGGATCTCATAGAAACGTATAAGATTCTGACGGGACGGGACAGATTAGATGTGGGAAGAATGTTCCCGATGTTGAAGTCCAGAACCAGGGGACACAGTCTTAGGATAAGGAGTAGGCCGTTTAGGACTGAGATGAGGAGAAACTTCTTCACTGAGTTGTTAACCTGTGGAATTCCCTGCTGCAGAGAGTCGTTGATGTCAGTTCATTGGATATATTCAAGAGGGAGTTAGATGTGGCCCTTACGGTTAAAGGGATCAAGGGGTATGGAGAGAAAGCAGGAAAGGGGTACTGAGGGAATGATCAGCCATGATCTTATTGAATGGCAGTGCAGGCTCGAAGGGCTGAATGGCCTACTCCTGCACCTATTTTCTATGTTTCTACGACTCTCATGACCTCGGGACGTCCCTAAGCGCTTTACAGCCGATGAAGTACTTTTGAAAGTGTAGTCGCTAT
Organism: Pristiophorus japonicus; assembly: GCF_044704955.1. NCBI lineage: Eukaryota > Metazoa > Chordata > Chondrichthyes > Pristiophoridae > Pristiophorus > Pristiophorus japonicus. The sequence goes on from NC_091979.1 coordinate 4,479,601, forward strand.
TATAATGTAGGAAATGCGCCTGATCGAAGCACTGACCACACTTGACCAGCTCCGCTGGGCGGCCCACATTGTCCACATGCCTGACACGAGACTCCCAAAGCAAGAGCTCTACTCGGAACTCCTTCACGGCAAACTAGCCCCAGGTGGACAGAGGAAACGTTACAGGAACACCCTCAAAGCCTCTCTGATAAAGTGCAACATCCCCACCGACACCTGGGAGTCCCTGGCCAAAGACCAGTCCGCCCTAAGTGGAGGGAGAGCATCTGGGAGGGCGCTGAGCACTTCATGTCTTGTCGCCGAGAGCATGCAGAAACCAAGCGCAGGCAGCGGAAGGAGCGTGCAGCAAACCAGACTCCCCGCCCTCCCTTTCCTTCAAACACTGTCTGTCCCACCTGTGACAGAGACTGTAATTCCCGTATTGGACTGTTCAGCCACATGAGGACTCATTTTTAGTGGCAGCACGTCTTGCTCGATTTCGAGGGACCGCCTGTGATGATGATAGGAAATGCGGCAGCCCATTTGCGCACAGCAAGCTCCCGCAAACAACAGTGTGGTGACCAGGTAACCTGGTTCCCAACGTTGGTTGAGGGATAAAGATTGGCCCCAGGGTACCGGAGAAAAGCATTGGCCTCGGTTTAACGGCACCTCCGACAGTGTGGCACTCCCTCAGCACTGCGCTGGGAGTTTGGCCTGGAGTGGGACTACGAACCCGCAACCTTCTGACTCACAGGTGAGAGAGCGACCCACTCAGCCACGACTGACACTGGGTGAACAGTCACATTCCATTTATAGATTCACGTCTTCGAATGCCAAATTCAACCGTCAGATTGACGGCAAATGGACGAGGAAAATGCTGGCGCCCACTGTAAGAATTTACAAATATAACCAATTATAAATAATTTAAAACTGAGATGAGGAGGAATTTCTTCTCAGAGGGTTGTAAATCTGTGGAATTCTCTGCACCAGAGAGCTGTGGAGGCTGGGACATTGAATATATTTAAGGTGGAGATAGACAGATTTTTGAGTGATAAAGGAGTCGAGGGTTATGGGGAGCGGGCGGGGAAGTGGAATTGAGGCCAAGATCAGATCAGTCTTGATCTTATTGAATGGCGGAGCAGGCTCGAGGGGCCAAATGTTCTACTCCTGCTCCTATTTCTTATGTTCTTATAATCACCTGAGGAAAAGGGTGTTTGAAGACCAGGTCCTCCAATCTGTCACTAAGCTCATGTTCGAAGGGCTGTAGTAATACCCGCCCTCCTGTATGGCTCAGAGACATGGAACATGTACAGTAGACACCAAGTCGCTGCAGAAATACCACCAACGATGTCTCCGCAAGATCCTGGAAAATCCCCTGGGAGGACAGATGCACCAACGTTAGCGTCCTCGACCAGGCCAACATCCCCAGCATTGAAGCACTGACCACACTCGACCAGCTTCGCTGGGCAGGCCACAGTCCGCATGCCCGACACGAGACTCCCAAAGCAAGTGCTCTACTCAGAACTCTTTCACGGCAAATGAGCCGAAGGTGGGCAGAGGAAACGTTACAGGGACACCCTCAAAGCCTCCCTGATAAAATGCAACATCCCCACCGACACCTAGGAGTCCCTGGCCAAAGACCGCTCTAAGTGGAGGAAGTGCATCCGGGAGGGCGCTGAGCACCTCGAGTCTCATCGCCGAGAGCATGCAGAAACCAAGCGCAGGCAGCGGAAGGAGCGTGCGGCAAACCAGTCCCACCCACCCCTTCCCTCAACCACTGTCTGTCCCACCAGTGACACGCACTGTGGTTCTCGTATTGGACTGTTCAGCCACCTAAGGACTCATTCTAAGAGTGGAAGCAAGTCTTCCTCAATTCCGGGGAACTGCCTATGATATAATCGGTGTTTTGTGTGGTTGCCATTATAATATATTCACGTGCTACATGTGGTGCTGTCTTCTAACCTGTCTCCTCCTTTATGTCCTAGACAATGGCATCCAGAGAAGGGGAGGATGTGTTTGTGCGAAGTTTGACTAAACTGCTGCGAAGCTATGGTAAGTCCGATTCGATAAGGTATATCCAGAGAAACGATTTCCCCTTCTAAAACCTACCTCTGTGACCAAGCTTTTGGTCACCTGCGCTAATTCTTCCTTGTGCGACTTGGTGTCACATTGTTTTATCGCGTAATACTCCTGTGAAGCGCCTTGGGACATTTCACTACGTTAAAGGCGCTATATAAATACAAGCTGTTGTTGTAGTGGGGAGAGTCCAGAACAAGGGGCATAACTTTAAAATTAGAGCCAGGATGTTCAGGGGGCAATGTTGGGAATTACTTCCCACAAAAGGCAGTGGATATCTGAAACTCTCTCTTCCCCCCTCTTTCCCCCTCCCCCCTTGCACCCCACCCAAAAACATTGCTGAGGCTGGGGGTTAATTGACATTTTCAAGGCCGAGATCGACAGATTTTTGTTGGGTAAGGGTATCAAGGAATATGAAGCAAAGGTGGATAAATGAAGTTGAGGTAGATCAGCCATGATCTAGTCGAATCATGGCCTAACTGGTCACCACATTACAGGAAGGATGTGATTGCACGAGAGAGGGTACAGAGGAGATTTACCAGGATGTTGCCTGGACTGGAGAATTTTAGCTTGGAAAGATTGGATCGGCTGGGGTTGTTTTTGGAGAAGAGTGGGTTGACTTATGAGGAAAGGTTGAGTAGGTTGGGCCTCTACTCCATTGGAGTTCAGACGAATGAGAGGTAGTCTTATCAAAACGTAGAAGATTATGAGGGGGCTTGACAAGGTGGTTGCAGAGAGGATGTTTCCACTGATGGGGGAGAGTAGAACTAGAGGGCATAATCTTAGTTTTAAATGTGTGGCCCCTTATTCTGAGATGAGGAGGAATTTCTTCTCTGAGGGTTGTAAATCTGTGAAATTTGCTGCCTCAGCTGTGGAAGCTGGGACATTGAATAAATTTAAGACAGAGATAGACAGTTTCTTAACCGATTTAAGGGGTTATGGGGAGCGGGCGGGGAAGTGGAGCTGAGTCCATGATCGGATCAGCCATGATCGTATTAAATGGCGGAGCAGGCTCGAGGGGCTAAATGGCCTACTCCTGCTCCTATTTCTTATGTTATGTTTTCCTTGGAACAGAGGAGGCTGAGGGGCGACCTTATTGAGGTGTATAAAATTATGAGGGGCCTGGATAGAGTGGATAGGAAGGACCTATTTCCCTTAGCAGAGGGATCCATAACCAGGGGGCATAGATTTAAAGTAATTGGGGGGAGGTTTAGAGGGGATATGAGGGGAAATTTCTTCACCCAGAGGATGGTGGGGGTCTGGAACTCACTGCCTGAAAGGGTGGTAGAGGCAGAAACCCTCATCACGGTTAAAAAGTACTTGGATGTACACCTGAAGTGCTGTAACCTACAGGGCTACGGACCGAGAGCTGGAAAGTGGGATTAGGCTGGGTAGCTCTTGGTCGGCCGGCGCGGACACGATACTTTTCTATGATTCTGTGAATGGAGGAACAGTCTCATGGGCTGAATGGCCTCCCTCCTCCTATGTCAGGAGTTTTGGTTAAGTTGAGGCTACCCTGGTGGCTAAATAGCAAGCAACTGAGACTAGGAGGTGAGCCAGGCGGTTGAAGTTTAAGATTATGTGAAGAGGACTGATTTAATTCGAGTGAATTGTTCCCTGTGAACAAGGGTTCAAATCGGAGGGGACACTGCTTTAGAAAAGAGGAAATCGGAGAGAATTTTTTTTTACCGAAAGGATAATGAAATTGTGTAATGTGTTGCTAGGTTTGCAGCAGATAATTAACGCATTTCCTGGAGACAAAGACCCTAGCAAGATGCTAGGTAGGTGGGAATTGATTTATCAAAAAGCGTGTTGGGTTTAAAGGTCTGTCTGTCTTCCCTAAATGGCTTGTGTTTTTATGCACTAACTGCTTTTCGAAAGGGCTGGAAGTGTTTCTGGTGCTGTGGGAACTGGACTCGGTCACATGCGTTCATGAGTTCCTTCAATCAATGACAGTGCATCTTGGTTACTGAAAGAAAGGCCGTGCATTTCTGTAGCGCCTTGCACTACCGCAGAACGTTTACAGCCAATGAAGTACTTTTGGAGTGTAGTCACTGTTGTAATGTAGGAAACGCAGCAGCCAATTTGTGCACAGCAAGCTCCCACAAACAGCAATGTGATAATGACCAAATCCCCCCTCGATCAGTTGGTTGAGGGATAAATATTGGCCAGGACACTGGGGGGAACTCCCCTGCTCTTCGAAATAGTGCCATAGGATCTTCATGCCCACCTGAGAGAGGAGACAGGGCTTCGGTTTAACGTCTCATCTGAAAGGCGGAGCCTCCGACAGTGGAATGCCCCCCCCCCCCCCCCCCCCTTCAGTACCGCACTGGGAGCACTCGAGGATTTTGTGCTCGAGTCTCGAGTGGGGTTTGAACCCATGACCTCCCGACTCAGGATTGAGTGCTACTCACTGAACCACGGCTGAACGACTAGAATCGTAGAATGATAAAGATTTGGATTTATATAGCGCCTTTCGCGACCACCGAATGTCTCAAAGCGCTTTACAGCCAATGAGGTACTTTTGGAATGTAGTCACTGTTGCAATGTGGGAAATGTGGCACAATTTGCGCACAGCAAGCTCCCACACACAGCAATGTGATAATGACCAGATAATTTTTTTTATTCTGTTTGTTTGAGGGATAAATATTCGTCAGGGCACTGGGGATAACTCCCCTGCTCTTCTTTGAAATAGTGCCATGGAATATGTAGCACAGAAGGAGGCCATTAGGCCCATTGTGCCTGTATGGCTCTTTGAAAGAGTTATCCAATTAGTCCCACTCCCTGCTCTTTCCCCAAAGCCCTGCAGATTTTCTCCCTTCCAAGTATTTATCCAATTTGTAAGTCATTAAATCTGATACCATTGCCCTTTCAGGCAGTGCATTGCAGATGCAAAGAGTCTTCAAGGGGATATAGACAGGCTAAGTGAGTGGGCAAGAACATGGCAAATAGGATATCATGTGGAGAAATATGAAGTTATCCACTTTGGTAGAAAAAAATAGAAAAGCAGAGTATTGTTTAAATGGTGAGAGATTGGGAAATGTTGGTGTTCAGAGGGACCTGGGTGTCCTTGTACACCAGTCACTGAAAGTTAACCTGCAGGTACAGCAAGTGATTAAGAAAATAGTATGTTGTTGAGTCCAGTTCGTTGGATATATTCAAAAGAGATATTACGGCTAAAGGGATCAAGGGGTATGGAGAGAAGGCAGGAAAGGGGTACAGAGGGAATGATCAGCCATGATCATATTGAATGGCGGTGCAGGCTCGAAGGGCTGAATGGCCTACTCCTGCACCTATTTTCTATGTTTCTATGTTTATTACAAGGGGCTTTGAGCATAAGATGTCTTCCTGCAATTATATCGAGTCCTGGTGAGTATTGTATACAGTTTTGATCATTTGCCATTGATGGAGTGCAATGAAGGGTCACCAGACTGATTCCTGGGATGGGGGATTGTCATATGAGGAGAGATTGAGTAGACGAGGCCTATATTCTCTGAAGTTCAGAAGAATGAGAAGTGATCACATTGAAACAAACAAAATTCTTACATGGCTTGACAGGGTAGATGCAGGGAGGATGTTTCCCCCGGGCTGGGGAGTCTAGAACCAGGGGTCACAGTCTCAGGATAAGGGATCGGCCATTTAGGACTGAAATGAGGAGGAATTTCTTCACTGAGGGTGGTGAATCTCCGGAATGTAGGAGGTATGATTAAGAAGTTTGCAGATGATACAAAAATTGGCCGTGTGTTTGACAATGAAGGCAATAGCTGCTGACTGCAATAACACATCAATGAATTGGTCAGGTGGGCAGAACAGTTGGAAATGGAATTCAATCCGGATAAATGTGAGGTAATGCATTTGGGGAGGTCTAACAAGGCAAGGGAATACACATTAAATGGTACGACACTGAGGTGCAGAGGAACAAAGGCACCTTGGGGTGCAGGTCCACAGATCCTGAAGGTAGCAGGCCAGGTGGATAAGGTGGTTAAGAAGGCTTACGGAATACTTGCCTTTATTAGCCGGTGCATAGAATACAAGAGCAGGGAGGTTATGCTTGAACTGTATAATACACTAGTTAGGCCACAGCTGGAATACTGCGTGCAGTTCTGGTCACCACATTGCAGGAAGGATGTGATTGCACTAGAGAGGGTACAGAGGAGATTTGAGGTTGATGAACAGTGGTGTACATTTAAGGAGATACTTCACAACACTCGAAAAATATATTCCAGTGAGGAGGAAAGGGTGTAAAAGAAAAGAGCCATCTGTGGCTAACTGAAGAAATAAAGGACGGTATCCAATTAAAAACAAGGGCATACAAGGTGGCCAAAACTAGTGGGAGGACAGAAGATTGGGAAGCTTTTAAAAGCCAGCAAAGAACGACAAAGAAATGATTAAGAAAGGGAAGATAGACTATGAAAGTAAACTCGCACGAAATATTAAGAACAGATAGTAAGAGTTTCTATAGGTATATAAAAAGGAAAAGAGTGGCTAAAGTAAATGTTGGTCCCTTAGAGGACGAGACCGGGGAATTAGTAATGGGGAACATGGAGATGGCAGAAACTCTGAACAAATATTTTGTATCAGTCTTTACGGTAGAGGACACTAAAAATATCGCAACAGTGGAATGTCACGGGGCTATGGAGGGGGAGGAACTTAACACAACCACAATCACTAAGGAGGTGGTACACAGTAAGATAATGGGACTAAAGGCAGATAAATCCCCTGGACCTGATGGCTTGCATCCTAGGATCTTAAGAGAAGTAGCAGCAGGGATTGTGGATGCATTGGTTGTAATTTACCAAAATTCCCTGGATTCTGGGGAGGTCCCAGCAGATTGGAAAACTGCAAATGTAACACCCCCAATTTAAAAAAGGAGGCAGACAAAAAGCAGGAAACTATAGACCAGTTAGCCCAACATCTGTGGTTGGGAAAATGCTGGAGTCCATTATTAAAGAAGCAGTGGCAGGATATTTGGAAAAGCAAAATTCGGTCAGGCAGAGTCAGCATGGATTTATGAAAGGGAAGTCATGTTTGACAAATTTGCTGGAATTCTTTGAGGATGTAATGAACAGGGTGGATAAAGGGGAACCAGTGGATGTGGTGTATTTGGACTTCCAGAAGGCATTTGACAAGGTGCCACATAGAAGGTTACTGCACAAGATAAAAGTTCACGGGGTTGGGGGTAATGTATTAGCATGGATAGAGGATTGGCTAACTAACAGAAAACAGAGAGTCGGGATAAATGGTTCATTCTCGGGTTGGCAATTAGTAACTGGAGGGGTGCCGCAGGGATCAGTGCTGGGACACCAACTATTTACAATCTATATTAACGACTTGGAAGAAGGGACTGAGTGTAACGTTGCCAAGTTTGCTGACGATACAAAGATGGGAGGAAAAGCAATGTGTGAGGAGGACACAAAAAATCTGCAAAAGGACAGAGAGGCTAAGTGAGTGGGCAAAAATTTGGCAAATGGCGTATAATGGAAAGTGTGAGGTTATGCACTTTGGCAGAAAAAAATTGAAGAGCAAGTTATTATTTAAATGGAGAAAGATTGCAAAGTGCCGCAGTACAGCGGGACCTGGGGGTCCTGGTGCATGAAACACAAAAGGATAGTATGCAGGTACAGCAAGTGATCAGGAAGGCAAATGGTATCTTGGCCTTTATTGCAAAGGGATGGAGTATAAAAGCAGGGAAGTCTTGCTACAGTTATACAGGGTATTGGTGAGGCCACACCTGGAGTACTGCGTGCAGTTTTGGCTTCCATATTTACGAAAGGATATATTTGCTTTGGAGGCAGTTCAGAGAAGGTTCACTCGGTTGATTCCGGAGATGAGGGGATTGACTTATGAGGAAAGGTTGAGTAGGTTGGGCCTCCACTCATTGGAATTCAGAAGAATGAGAGGTGATCTGATCAAAATGTATAAGATTATGAGGGTGCTTGACAGGGTGAATGCAGAGAGGATGTTTCCACTGATAGAAGAGACTAGAACTAGGGGACATGATCTTGGATGAGGAGGAATTTCTTCTGAGGGTTGTAAATCTGTTAAATTCGTTGCCTCACAGAGCTGTGGAAGCTGGGTCATTGAATAAATTTAAAACAGATGGGCAGTTGCTTAAACGATAAGGGGATAAGGGGTTATGGGCAACGGGCAGGGAAGTGGAGCTGAGTCCTTGATCGGATCAGCCATGATCTTATTAAATGGTGGAGCAGGCTCGAGGGGCCCAATGGCCTACTCCTGCTCCTATTTCTTATGTTATGTTGCATGGACTGGAGAAGGTTGGCTGAGGAAAGATTGGATGGGCTGGGTTTGTTTTCTTTGGAACAGAGGAGGCTGAGGGGAGACCTTATTGAGATGTATAAAATTATGAGGGGCCCGGATAGAGTGGATAGGAAGGACCTGTTTCCCTTAGCAGAGGGGTCAACACCCAGGGGGCATAGATTTAAAGTAATTGGGGGGAGGTTTAGAGGGGATTTGAGGGGAAATGTCTTCACCCAGAGGGTGGTGGGGGTCTGGAACTCACGGCCTGAAAGGGTGGTAGAGGCAGAAACCCTCACCACATTTAAACAGTACTTGGATGTGCACCTGAAGTGCCGTAACCTGCAGGGCTACGGACCCAGAGCTGGAAAGTGGGATTAGGCTGGGTAGCTCTGTCGGCCGGCGCGGACACAATGGGCCGAAATGGCCTCCTTTGATGCTGTAAATTTCCATGATAGATTTTTGGATATTAAGTGAACTAAAGGGATATGGGGATCGGGCAGGAAAGTGGAGTTGAGGTCGCTGATCAGCCATGATCTTATTGAATGGCGGAGCAGGCTCGAGGGGCCGAATGGCCGACTCCTGTTCCTAATTCTTACGTTGCCATAACTCGATGCATTTATAAAAAAAATAAATTGTTTCTTCTTGTATCCTCTGGCTCTTTTGCCAATTATTGTCAATCTGTGTCCTCTGGTGCTTCGAAGCTGTGTAGAGTGGACAAGTGTACTGCGTTTGAATCCGAAACATTTGTTCTCCCCCCCCCCCCCCCCCCCCCCCCCCCAAATGGGGCTGGGATTGTCTACCACAGTGGCACAGTGTTGGTTAATGGGTGCGTCCCACTAACGGGGTGGGGGGGGTGGGGAAGGTTTGTTTGTCGTGTGTTGAGTGAATCTCTGCTGTCCTTTCTCCAGGTGACTCCGTACTGAGCGGGACAAGCACGCTGTCCCTGCTGACCATCAGTCTCCAGCTCCTCCACCAGCTCTTCGAGTTGCATCTCCTGGCCCGCAAGTACCAGCATGGCTTCGTGGCACTGCCCTCTCACCCCTCCGACACCGCCTCGGTTCTGGAGGTGCAGTTCCTTTTCGATGTGCTGCAGAAAACCATCTCGCTGAAGGTTGGTGGGGATCGTACAATCACAGAACGGTTACAGTACGGGAGAAGGCCATTTGGCCCGTCGAGCCCGTGCCGGCTCTTGGCTAGTCCCACTCTCCCGCCCTTTCCCCGGAGCCGTGGAAATTATGTTTCCTTCAGATACTTACCCAGTTGCCTTTTTGAAAGCCACGATTGAGCCTGCGTCAGACCACCCTTCTCAGACAGTGCATTCCAGATCCGAACCACTCGCTGCGTTTTTAAAAAAAAAAAAGGTTTTTCCTCATGTCGCCTTTGGTTCTTCTGCCAAGCACCTTAAATCTGATCCTTTGGTTCTTGACCCTTCCGCCAATGGGAACAGTTTCTCTCTGTCCAGACCCATCATGATTTTGAACACCTCCGTCCAATCTCCCCTCAACCTTCTCCGGTCTAACAACCCCAACTTCTCCAGTCTATCCACGTAACTGAAGTCCCTCATCCCTGGAACCATTCTCGTAAATCCCCTCTGCACCCTCTCGAAGGCCTTCACATCCTGCCTAAAGTGCGGAGCCCAGAATTGGACACAATACTCCAGTTGAGGCCGAGCCAGTGTTTTATACAGGTTCATCATAACTTCCACACTTTTGTACTCTGTGCCTCTATTTATGAAGCCCAGGATCCCGTAAGCTTTTTTTAACCGCTTTCTCAACCTGCCCTGCCACCGACAACAATTTGTGTCCATAGACCCCCAAGCCCCTCTGTTCATGCGCCCCCTTTAGGATTGTACCCTTTAGTTTATAATTGTCTCTCCTCGTTCTTCCGACCAAACTGTGTCACTTCGCACTTTTCTGTGTTAAATTTCATCTGCCACGTGTCTGCCCATCCCACCAGCCTGTCGATGTCCTTCCCACCCCTGCATCATTACCTCTGGTGTCCCCCCAGGATCTATCCTTGGCCCCCTCCTATTTCTTATCTACATGTTGCCCCTTGGTGACATCATCCGGAAACACAGCGTCAGTTTCCACATGTACGCTGATGATACCCAGCCCTACCTCACCCACTTCTCTCAACCCCTCCACGGTCTCTAAATTGTCAGACTGCTTGTCCCACATCCAGTTCTGGATGAGCAGGAATTTTCTCCGATTGAATATTGGGAAGACCGAAGCCACTGACTCCATCCCTCTCCCCAACTTCTGTCTGAGGCTGAACCAGACTGTTCGCCACCTTGGTGTCATATTTGACCCTGAAATGAGCTTTCAACCACATATCCACAGCATAACTAAGACCGCCTATTCCCACCTCCGTAACATCGCCCGTCTCCGCCCTTGCCTCAGCTCATCTGCTGCTAAAGCTCTCATCCGTGCCTTTGTTACCTCCAGACTTGACTATTCCAACGCAGTCCTGGCTGGCTTCTCACCTTGTACCCTACGCAAACTAGAGGTGATCCAAAACTTGGCTGCCCCATGTCCTAACTCGCACCAAGTCCCACTCGCCCATCACCCCCCTGTGCTCGCTGACCTACATTGGCTCCCGGTTAAGCAACGCCTCGATTTCAAAATTCTCATCCTTGTTTTCAAATCCCTCCATGGCCCTCACCCATCCCGATCTCTGTAACCTCCTCCAGCCCCACAACCCCCCCCCCGAGATGACTGCGCTCCTCTAATTGTGCCCTCCTGAGCATCCCTGATTTATAATCGCTCCACCATCAGTGGTTGTGTCTTCAGCTGCCTGGGCCCCAAGCTCTGGAACTCCCTCCCTAAACCTCTCTGCCTCTCTACCTCTCTTTCCTCCTTCAAGAAGCTCCTTAAAACCTACCTCATTGACCAAACCTGCCTTCATTTCTACTTATGTGGCTCGGTGTCAAATCTTTTATCTCACAAGACTCCTGTAAAGCACCTTGGGACGTTTCACTGTTAAAGTTGCTAGGGGCCCAAGTTTCCACATGATTTGCGCCTGATTTTTAGGAGCAACTGGTGGAGAACGGACTATCTTAGAAATCGCAATTCTCCACATTTTTTTTTTCTGCAGTTCTAGGCAGGTAGAACAGTTCTACTTTGGAACAGAATTTTTTCTTCAAAAGGGGGCGTGTCCGGCCACTGACGCCTGATTTCAAAGTTTCCACAGTGAAAACGTACTCCAAACTAACTTAGAATGGAGCAAGTGAAGATTTTTGTAGAACTGAAAAAACCTTGTCTACACATTAAAAAATCAGGCGCAAGTTACAAATTAGGCGTCCAGAACGAGGTGGGGGGGGGGAAGGGAAGTCAATAAATTCTATAATAAATCCTTATTTATACTTCTACAAATATTATACAAATAAATCCAATCTGAATAAACATTTATAAGCAAAGAAACGATTAAATAAACCATCTTCCTACCTGTGTGAAAGTGCTTCAGCCATCGTTCGGTCCCGGGGGTGGAGGGGGGAGGGGGGAGGGGAGCCGTTCCGTTCGTTCCCGGGGGGTGGGGGGGAGGGGGTGGGGAGGGAAATGGCTGCCTCAACTTTGAGGCTTCCTGCACCTTCTCACTGCTGCAGGAAGCCTCAGTGCTGATGGCAATGTGCTTTTATTAAAAAATGTTCAAAAATTAAACAGCTACAAAGAACTACAAAAATGGCCGAGTGCCAATGTTTCCTTCACACTGCGCGTGTGTGAACGCTCCAACGCGCACGCGCAGGGTTGCCGTCAGGAAAAAAACTAATTTAAATGGTACCTGCCCCCTCCCACTTACAACATCGGCGCGAGTGTAGGCTCCGCCTCCCTGGGCACCGCGCCAAACAGACAAGCAGCTGCAGGGCGCTCCAGAATCGCGCGGTTTTTTTTAGGCGCAGTTTTAGGCGCGAAAAACGGGCGCCCAGCTTGGAGGGGCGCCCGTTTTTTATCGTGTGGAAACTTGGGGCCCTATATAACTACAAGTTATTGTTGTGTTTGTTGTTGAAGTCTATCTCTATCCTCCTCACTGTTCTCTATACTTCCAAGTTTTGTGTCAACTGCAAATTTTTAAATTGTGCCCTGTACACTCACGTCCAAGTCATTAATATATATCAAGAAAAGCAGTGGTCCCAGTTCTGACCCCTGGGGAAACCCACTGTGTACATTCCTCCAGTTTCTGCATGTTCGTGGCTTAGTTTAAGATAGGTTGAATTCCCATAGATAATTTCATTCACTGCACTTTCTGACGCTTGGAACAAATACATTTCCTCTTTCACAGGGTGCAGATTAAAGGGGCAAAGTGTGTTTAAAAAGACAAGCCTGAAGGCTCTGTGCCTCAGTACGAGGAGTATTCGGAATAAGGTGGACGAATTAACTGCGCAGATAGCAGTTAACGGATATGATGTAATTGGCATCACGGAGACATGGCTCCAGGGTGACCAAGGCTGGGAACTCAACATCCAGGGGTATTCAACATTTAGGAAGGATAGACAGAATGGAAAAGGAGATGGGGTGGCGTGGCTGATTAAAGAGATTAACGCAATAGTAAGGAGGGACATTAGCTTGGATGATGTGGAATCGGTATGGGTGGAGCTGCGGAATACCAAAGGGCAGAAAATGTTAGTGGGAGTTGTGTACAGACCACCAAACAGTAGTAGTGAGGTTGGGGACAGCATCAAACAAGAAATAAGGAATGTGTGCAATAAAGGTACAGCAGTAATCATGGGCGACTTTAATCTACATATAGATTGGGCAAACCAAACTGGTAGCAATGCAGTGGAGGAGGATTTCCTGGAGTGTATTAGGGATGGTTTTCTTGACCAATATGTCGAGGAACCAACTAGAGGGCTGACCATCCTAGACTGGGTGATGTGTAATGAGAAGGGACTAATTAGCAATCTTGTTGTGCGAAGCCCCTTGGGGAAGAGTGACCATAATATGGTAGAATTCTTTCTTAAGATGGAGAGTGACAGTTAAATCAGAAACTAGGGTCCTGAACTTGAGGAAAGCTAACTTTGACGTCATGAGGTGTGAATTGGCTAGAATAGACTGGCGAATGATACTTAAAGGGTTGACGGTGGATAGGCAATGGCAAACGTTTAAAGATTACATGGATGAACTTCAACAATTGTACATCCCTGTCTGGAATAAAAATAAAACGGGGAAGGTGGCTCAACCGTGGCTAACAAGGGAAATTAAGGATACTGTTCGATCCAAAGAAGAGGCATATAAATTGTCCAGAAAAAGCAGCAAGCCTGAGGACTGGGAGAAATTTAGAATTCAGAGAGGAGGACAAAGGGTTTAATTAGGAGGGGGAAAATAAAGTACGAGAGGAAGCTTGCCGGGAACATAAAAACTGACTGCAAAAGCTTCGACAGATATGTGAAGAGAAAAAGATTAGTGAAGACCAACGTAGGTCCCTTGCAGTCGGACTCGGGTTATTTATAATGGGGAACAAAGAAATGGCAGACCCATTGAACAAATACTTTGGTTCTCTCTTCACGAAGGAAGACACAAATAACCTTCTGGAAATATTAGGGGACCTAGCGAGAAGGAGGAACTGAAGGATATCCTTATTAGGCGGGAAATTGTGTGAGGGAAATTGACTGGATTGAGGCCGATAAATCCCCGGGGCCTGATAGTCTGCATCCCAGAGTACTTAAGGAGGTGGCCCTAGAAATAGTGGATGCATTGGTGATCATTTTCCAACAGTCTATTGACTCTGGATTAGTTCCTATGGACTGGAGGGTAGCTAATGTAACACCACTTTTTTAAAAAAGGGAGAGAGAGAGAGAAAGCAGGTACTTATTAGACCGGTTAGCCTGACATCAGTAGTGGGGAAAATGTTGGAGTCATAAGAACATAAGAACATAAGAACATAAGAACATAAGAACATAAGAACATAAGAACATAAGAACATAAGAATTAGGAACAGGAGTAGGCCATCTAGCCCCTCGAGCCTGCTCCGCCATTCAACAAGATCATGGCTGATCTGGCCGTGGACTCGGCTCCACTTACCCGCCCGCTACCCGTAACCCTTAATTCCCTTATTGGTTAAAAATCTATCTATCTGTGATTTGAATACATTCAATGAGCTAGCCTCAACTGCTTCCTTGGGCAGAGAATTCCACAGATTCACAACGCTCTGGGAGAAGAAATTCCTTCTCAACTCGGTTTTAAATTGGCTCCCCGTATTTTGAGGCTGTGCCCCCTAGTTCTAGTCTCCCCGACCAGTGGAAACAACCTCTCTGCCTCTATCCTGTCTATCCCCTTCATTATTTTAAATGTTTCTATAAGATCACCCCTCATTCTTCTGAACTCCAACGAGTAAAGACCCAGTCTACTCAATCTATCATCACAAGGTAACCCTCTCATCTCCGGAATCAGCCTAGTGAATCGTCTCTGTACCCCCTCCAAAGCTAGTATATCCTTCCTTAAGTAAGGTGACCAAAACTGCATGCAGTACTCCAGGTGCGGCCTCACCAATACCCTGTACAGTTGCAGCAGGACCTCCCTGCTTTTGTACTCCATCCCTTTTGCAATGAAGGCCAACATTCCATTCGCCTTCCTGATTACCTGCTGCACCTGCAAACTAACTTTTTGGGATTCATGCACAAGGACCCCCAGGTCCCTTTGCACCGCAGCATGTTGTAATTTCTCCCCATTCAAATAATATTCCCTTTTACTGTTTTTTTTTTCCTCAAGGTGGATGACCCCACACTTTCCGACATTGTATTCCATCTGCCAAACCTTAGCCCATTCGCTTAACCTATCTCAATCTCTTTGCAGCCGCTCTGTGTCCTCTACAAAACCTGCTTTCCCACTAATCTTTGTGTCATCTGCAAATTTTGTTACACTACACTCTGTCCCCTCTTCCAGGTCATCTATGTATATTGTAAACAGTTGTTGTCCCAGCACCGATCCCTGTGGCACACCACTAACCACCGATTTTCAACCCGAAAAGGACCCATTTATCCAGACTCTCTGCTTTTTGTTAGCCAGCCAATTCTCGATCCATGCTAATACATTTCCTCTGACTCCGCGTAGCTTTATCTTCTGCAGTAACCTTTTGTGTGGCACCTTATCGAATGCCTGTTGGAAATCTAAATACACCACATCCATCGGTCCACCTCTATCCACCATACTCGTTATATCCTCAAAGAATTCCAGTAAATTAGTTAAACATGATTTCCCCTTCATGAATCCATGTTGCGTCTGCTTGATTGCACTATTCCTATCTAGATGTCCCGCTATTTCTTCCTTAATGATAGTTTCAAGCATTTTCCCCACTACAGATGTTAAACTAACCGGCCTATAGTTACCTGCCTTTTGTCTGCCCCCTTTTTTAAACAGAGGCTTTACATTAGCTGCTTTCCAATCCGCTGGTACCTCCCCAGAGTCCAAAGAATTTTGGTAGATTATAACTAATGCATCCTCTATAACTTCCGCCATCTCTTTTAATACCCTGGAATGCATTTCATCAGGACCAGGGGACTTGTCTACCTTGAGTCTCATTAGCCTGTCCAGCACTACCCCCCTAGTGATAGTGATTGTCTCAAGGTCCTCCCTTCCCACATTCCTGTGACCAGGAATTTTTGGCATGGTTTTTGTGTCTTCCACTGTGAAGACCGAAGCAAAATAATTGTTTATGGTCTCAGCCATTTCCACATTTCCCATTATTAAATCCCCCTTCTCATCTAAGGGACCAACATTTACTTTCGTCACTCTCTTCCGTTTTATATATCGGTAAAAGCTTTTACAATCTGTTTTTATGTTTTGTGCAAGTTTACTTTCGTAATCTATCTTTCCTTTCCTTTATTGCTTTCTTAGTCATTCTTTGCTGTCGTTTAAAATTTTCCCAATCTTCTTGTTTCCCACTAACCTTGGCCACCTTATACGCATTGGTTTTTAATTTGACACGCTCCCTTATTTCCTTGGTTATCCACGGCTGGTTATCCCTTCTCTTACCGCCCTTCTTTTTCACTGGAATATATTTTTGTTGAGCAGTATGAAAGAGCTCCTTAAAAGTCCTCCACTGTTCCTCAATTGTGCCACCGTTTAGTCTGTGTTTCCAGTCTACTTTAGTCAACTCTGCCCTCATCCCACTGTAGTCCCCTTTGTTTAAGCATAGTACGCTCGTTTGAGACACTACTTCCTCACCCTCAATCTGTATTACAAATTCAACCATACTGTGATCACTCATTCCGAGAGGATCTTTTACTAGGAGATCGTTTATTATTCCTGTCTCATTACACAGGACCAGATCTAATATAGCTTGCTCCCTTGTAGGTTCTGTAACATACTGCTCTAAGAAACAATCCCATATGCATCCTATGATCCTCCTCAAGGCTACCCTGTGCGATTTGATTTGACCAATCGATATGTAGGTTAAAATCCCCCATGATTACTGCCGTTCCTTTTTCACATGCCTCCATTATTCCCTTGATTATTGCCCGCCCCACCGTGAAGTTATTATTTGGGGGCCTATAAACTACGCCCACCAGTGACTTTTTCCCCTTACTATCTCTAACCTCCACCCACAGTGATTCAACATTTTGTTCATTAGAGCTAATATCATCTCTCACAACTGCCCTGATATCATCCTTTATTAACAGAGCTATCCCACCTCCTTTCCCTTCTTGTCTATCTTTCCGAATTGTCAGATACCCCTGTATGTTTAATTCCCAGTCTTGGCCACCCTGCAACCACGTTTCTGTAATGGCCACCAAATCATACCCATTTGTAATGATTTGTGCCGTCAACTCATTTACTTTATTTCGAATGCTGTGTTCGTTTAGGTAGAGTGCTTTAATACTAGTTTTTAAACCAATATTTTTAGTTTTGACCCCTCCTGCAGCCCCTTTATATTCATACATATTGTCCCTTCCTATCACCTTGTGGTTTACACTTACCCCAGTGCTACTCTGCTCTGTTGCCGCCTGCCTTTTGCATTCTTTCTTGGGGTCCTGTTCATCTGAGTTCTCACCCACTAACTAGCTCAGAGCCCTCTCCTGGGTTCCGAATACTCCTCGCATTGAGGCACCGAGCTTTCAGGCTTGCCTTTTTATTACACTTAGACCCTTTAGAATTTTGCTGCACAGTGGCCCTTTTTGTTTTTTGCCTTGGGTTTCTCTGCCCTCCACTTTTACTCATCTCCTTTCTGTTTTTTGCTTTTGTCTCCATTTTATTTCCCTCTGTCTCCCTACATTGGTTCCCGTCTCCCTGCATTGGTTCCCATCCCCCTGCCATATTAGTTTAACTCCTCCCCAACAGCACTAGCAAACATTCTCTCTAGGACATTGGTTCTGGTCCTGCCCAGGTGCAGACCGTCCGGTTTGTACTGGTCCCACCTCCCCCAGAACCAGTTCCAATGCCCCAGGAATTTGAATCCATCCCTGCTGCACCACTGCTCAAGCCACGTATTCATCTGAGCTATCCTGTGATTCCTACTCTGACTAGCTCGTGGCACTGGTAGCAATCCCAAGACTACTACTTTTTAATTTAGCTCGTAGCTCCTTAAATTCATCTCGTAGGACCTCATCCCTTTTTCTACCTATATCGTTGGTACCAATGTGCACCACGACAACTGGCTGTTCACTCTCCCTTTTCAGAATGTCCTGCACCCGCTCCGAGACATCCTTGACCCTTGCACCAGGGAGGCAACATACCACACTGGAGTCTCGGTTGCGCCGCAGAAACGCCTATCTATTCTCCTTACCATTGAATCCCCTATCACTATTGCTCTCCCACTCTTTTTCCTGCCCTCCTGTGCAGCAGAGCCAGCCACGGTGCCATGAACTTAGTTGCTGCTGCCCTCCTGCACCTAGTTTCTGTGTTGTCCCATCACACACTCCCAGGGCAGGTACAGCACGGGGTTAGATACAGAGTAAAGCTCCCTCTACACTGTCCCATCAAACACTCCCAGGGCAGGTACAGCACGGGTTAGATAGAGTAAAGCTCCCTCTACACTGTCCCATCACACACTCCCAGGGCAGGTACAGCACGGGGTTAGATACAGAGTAAATCCCCCTCGACACTGTCCCATCAAACACTCCCAGGGCAGGTACAGGGGGTTAGATACAGAGTAAAGCTCCTCCACACTGTCCCATCAAACACTCCCAGGGCAGGTACAGCACGGGTTAGATCGAGTAAAGCTCCCTCTACAGTATCTAGCAATAAGTTAATGACCAGATTATCTGTTTTTTTTTTAGTGATGTTGGTTGCAGGTTAAATATTGGCCAGGACACTGCAGACAAATCCCCTGCTCTTTATATGATGTGATGGAATGTTTAATGACCACCCGAGGGAGCAGGCAGTGGCCTGAACTGAAAGCCAGTGGATCAGGGGGAGCTCCTCTGAAAGGCGGCACCTTTTACTGTGCCTGATTCTGATTGGTTTACCTTGAACTGGTGCTTCAGTGAGGGAGGGTGCAAGGCTGGTTGGGACATTGGCGGGATAATTCATCTTGAAATATTCGAAAACATCTTCACAATCCAAGAAAGAAACAAAGACTTGCATTTATATAGTGCCTCTCACCACCACCGGACCTCTGCCAATGCAGTGCCTTTTGGAGTGTTGTCATTGTTGTAATGTGGGAAACGCGGCAGCCAAATTGCGCACAGCAAGCTCCCACACACAGCAATGTGATAATGACCGGATAATCTGTTTTTGTTGTGCTGATTGATGGATAAGTATTGGCACCCAGGACACCGGGGAGAACTCCCCTGTTCTTCTTCGAAATAGTGCCCTGGGATCTTTTACGTCCACCTGAGGGGGCAGACGGGGCCTCGGTTTAACGTCACGTCGGAAAGACGGCCCCTCCGACAGTGCAGCACTCTCTCAGCACT
This sequence comes from Pristiophorus japonicus, assembly GCF_044704955.1. NCBI lineage: Eukaryota > Metazoa > Chordata > Chondrichthyes > Pristiophoridae > Pristiophorus > Pristiophorus japonicus. Next base: position 4,498,754 of record NC_091979.1, read on the forward strand.
GCACTGGGCGTGTCAGCCTTGATTTTTGTGCTCAAGTACCGGGAGTGGAACTTGAACCCACGACCTTCTGGCTCAGAGGCGAGGGTGCTGCTCACTGAGCCACAGCTGACGAGTCAAACTGAGGTTAAGTTGCAAAACAAGTGAATTTGTGGCACCTCGTGGCACCCGTTTCCATAGATCCAACAGGCTAAAGGTTTACCGTAGACTTTTCTCCACCATATGCCGGAATCCTATTTTCCTTGGAGTGGAGGGGCAGTTGCAGTGACTTTAATTTTGTGCAGTCTTGCCCCAGGGACAGCTGTGGCGGGGGAGGGGGGGTGGTGCGGGGGCGGGGGTGGAGAGAATCTAGAAATAACATTTCTGGAGGAGCGTGGACGAACTGGGACAGACTCCAGAATCCTTGGAGCTCGATTGATTCCTGGGATGGGAGGGCTGTCTTATGAGGAGAGATTGAGTAGACTGGGCCTGTATTCTCTGGAGTTTAGAAGAATGAGAGGTGATCTCATTGAAACGTACAAAATTCTCACAGGGTTTGACAGGGTAGATGCAGGGAGGGTGTTTCCCCCCGGGGCTGGGGAGTCTAGAACCAGGGGTCACAGTCTCAGGATAAGGGGTCGGCCATTGACTGAGATGAGGAGGAATTTCTTCACTCAGAAGGTAGTGAATCTCTGGAATTCTCTGCCCCAGAGGGCTGTGGACGCTCAGTCTCTGAGTATATTCAAGGCTGAGATCAATAGATTTTTGGAGTGTAGGGGAATCGAGGGACATGGGGATCGGGCGGGAAAGTGGAGTTGAGGTCGATGATCACCTATGATCTCATTGAATGGTGGAGCAGACTCGAGGGGCCGAATGGCCGACCCCTGCTCCCTATTCCTTATATTCTTGTGTCATCTTCATAGGCAGTCCCTCGGAATCGAGGAAGACTTGCTTCCACCCTAAAAGTGAGTTCTCAGATGTCTGAACAGTCCAATACGAGAACCACAGTCCCTGTCACAGGTAGGACAGACAGTGGTTGAGGGAAGGGGAGGGTGGGACTGGTTTGCCGCACGCTCCTTCCGCTGCCTGCGCTTGATTTCTGCATGCTCTCGGCGACGAGACTCGAGGTGCTCAGCGCTCTCCGGGATGCTGGGGAGTGATACGTCCTTACTACACAGTATAAATGCATACGAGGCCCATGCTTGAGAGAAGGTCAGTCTGTGACCTGTCCTTTATTCCTTAGCACTCAAGTGATGAAGGTGGGTGGAGCTTCCCCTTTTATACCTGAAGGTCCAGGTTAGGAGTGTCTCCCACCTCGTGGTCAGTGTTCTCACGGTGTACAACTTAGGTCAGTTTATACATGGGTTACAATGATAGTTGAATACATGACATCACCTCCCCGCCAAAGTCTATTGGGATCACAGGTTGAGTCTCTCTGGTGGTTTACGCTCCCTTGTAGAGCGCCTGAGTTGGGACCCCGGTTGTTGGGCGCTGGCCTGAGTGTCTGCTGTTTGCAGTGCCTCAGGCCTGTCCGGACTGCCCACAGTGACTGGGCTCTCCTCCCTTTGGTTCCGGTGTTCGGTCACCTGTGGTGGAGTGAACTCTATCGTGTTCTTCCTCTGCTTCTTCTATGGGGTTGCTGAACCTTCTTTTTGTTTGATCCACATGTTTGCGGCAGATTTGTCCATTGGTAAGTTTAACTACCAGAATCCTATTTCCCTCTTTGGCAACCACAGTGCCTGCGAGCCATTTGGGCCCTGCAGCGTAGTTGAGGACAAAAACAGGGTCATTTACATCAATACATCACGCCCTCGCATTCCTGTCATGGTAGTGATATTGTGACTGGCGCCTGCTCTCGACAGTTTCTTTCATGGTGGGGTGTATAAGGGATAACCGGGTTTTGAGCGACCTTTTCATTAGTAGCTCTGCAGGTGGAACCCCTGTGAGCGAGTGTGGTCGGGATCTATAGGCCAACAGGAGGCGTGATAAGCGGGTTTGTAGGGAACCCCCTTGGAATCTGAGCATCCCCTGTTTGATTATCTGCACTGCTCGTTCTGCCTGGCCGTTTGAGGCCGGCTTGAACGGTGCCGTTCTAACATGGTTAATTCCATTGCCTGCCATGAAGTCCTGGAATTCAGTGCTTGTGAAGCACGGGCCATTGTCGCTGACCAAGATGTCCGGTAGACCGTGGGCGGCGAACATTGCCCGTAGGCTTTCTACCGTGGCAGAGGATGTGCTTGAATTTAAAATGTCACACTCGATCCATTTGGAGTAGGCATCTACTACAACCAAAAACATTTTCCCCATGAAAGGACCTGCGTAGTCCACATGGATGCGTGACCAAGGCTTGGCGGGCCATGGCCAGAGGCTAAGGGGGGCTTCCCTGGGCGCATGGCCCAGCTGGGCTCACGTGTTGCACCTGCGAACACAAAGTTCCAGATCTGTGTCTATCCCTGGCCACCAAACGTGTGACCTGGCAATTGCCTTCATCGTGACAATGCCCGGGTGCCCATTGTGGAGTTCTCTGATGAACACCTCTCTGCCCATCTGGGGCATGACTACGCAGTTTCCCCACAGTAGGCAATCAGTCTGAATCGAGAGTTCATCCTTGCGCCTGTGAAATGGTTTAAATTTCTCAGGGCATGCCCTGTACGTGGCGGCCCAGTCCCCATTCTGGACACATTTCTTGACTAGCGACAATAGCGGGTCTCTATTTGTCCAGACTTTAATCTGACGGGCTGTCACGGGTGAGCCTTCGCTTCCGAAAGCTTCAACAGCCATGACCATCTCAGCACCATGCTCGGTAGCCCCCTCAGTGGTGGCTAGTGGGAGCCTGCTGAGTGCATCGGCGCAGTTTTCGGTGCCCGGTCTGTGCCGAATTGTGTAGTCATAGGCAGCTAACGTGAGTGCCCACCTCTGTATGCGGGCCGATGCATTTGCATTTATGGCCTTGTTGTCGGCCAAAAGGGACGTTAGGGGTTTGTGATCTGTCTCCAGCTCAAATTTCCTGCCAAACAGGTACTGGTGCATTTTCTTTACTGCATATACACATGCGAGCGCCTCCTTTTCTACCATCCCCTAGCCCCTTTCTGCCTGGGACAGACTCCTGGAGGCATAAGCTACCGGCTGTAACTGACCCTTGGCATTGACATGCTGCAACACACACCCGACACCATAGGACGACGCATCGCACGTTAACACAAGTTTCTTACATGGGTCATATAGCGTTAACAGATTGTTGGAACATAACAAATTGCGTGCTCTATTAAAAGCCCTTTCCTGGCTGTCCCCCCAGACCCATTCGCGACCTTTGTGTAGGAGCACGTGTAGTGGCTCTAGCAGCGTGCTCAATTTGGGAAGAAAGTTCCCAAAATAGTTCAGGAGCCCCAGGAACGAACGCAGCTCCGTCGTGTTGCGGGGTCTGGGTGCTCTCTGGATCGCTTCCGTCTTGGACGCAGTAGGGCTGATCCCGTCTGCTGCTACCCTCATCCCCAGGAATTCTACCTCTGGAGCTAGGAAGACGCACTTCGCCTTTTTCAGTCGCAGACCTACCCGGTCCAGTCTGCGTAGCACCTCCTCCAGGTTGTGGAGGTGTTCTTCAGTATCGTAACCCGTAATGAGGATGTCGTCCTGAAAAACCACCGTCCCTGGAATCGACTTGAGGATGCTTTCCATATTTCGTTGGAAGATCGCGGCGGCCGAGCGAATCCCGAACGGACATCTGTTGTACTCAAACAACCCCTTGTGTGTCGTGATGGTGGTCAGCTTCTTCGACTCACTCGCCAGCTCCTGGGTCATGTAAGCTGAGGTGAGGTCCAATTTTGAAAAATGTTTGCCACCGGATAGTGTCGCAAAGAGGTCCTCCGCTCTCAGTAGCGGGTACTGGTCTTGGAGTGACACCCGATTGATGGTGGCCTTGTAATCACCACATATCCTGACCGACTCATCCGCCTTGAGCACCGGCACAATCGGGCTCGCCCAGTCACTGAATTCGACTGGCGAGATGATGCCTTCCCTCAACAGGCGGTCCAATTCGCTTTCTAACTTTTCCCGCATCACGTACGGCACCGCTCTGGCCTTGTGGTGTACTGGCCTGGCATCCGGGTTTATGTGAATCACTACCTTGGCCCCCATGAAAGTGCCAATGCCGGTTGAAATAATGAGTCAAATTTGTCCAGGATCTGTGAGCATGATACTCGCTCCACAGAGGAAATTGCATTGACATCGCCCCATTTCCAGTTCATGACAGCAAGCCAACTCCTCCCCGGTAGTGCGGGAGCGTCCCCTGGGACAATCCAGAGTGGCAACCTGTCCTCCGAATCTTTGTGGGTCACGACTACCGTGGCGCTGCCTAGCACCGGAATGATCTGCTTTGTGTCAGTCCGTAGCTGTGTGTCAATCGGCGATAATTTTGGCCTCCTGGCCTTGGATGCCCACAACTTTTCGAACTGTTTGATACCCATCAGGGACTGGCTGGCCCCCGTGTCTAACTCCATTGATACTGGGATGCCATTGAGGAGCACTTTCATCATTATCGGTGGCGTCCTGGTGTATGAACTGTATACGTGCTCCACATGAACTCGTTGAACTTCAGCTTCCAGCGATTTCCCCCAGCGTTCATTTCTGCAATTTCTGCAGGTATTTTGCTCATCTCTGCAAACTCCGGCTGAATGTCTACCTCCACGCCTCCAGCATGAGTTGCGGTTTGAAACAGAAGGTCCCTTGCTAGTCGATCGTCCCTGACTGCCCCTGTTATTGTCCTTGAGTGCACCATTAACAGGTGTTGATGGCCCTATTACTGGCCGCATTGTCCCTTGCAATGGCGTGAATTGCTGTTCAGCTTGCCATTGTCTCTGTTGAACTCCCCCTCTGGGTTCGACTACATATTGGGGCATGCCTGACTGCCCTTGTCTGCCTGGAGAACTGTGTGCTGCTTTAACAATGTTGAATCTCTGTCCCAACCATTCCTTAACACAGTACCTCTCGTCTGTTCTGCTAGTGGCCATGCTCGCGTGGTTTAAATCCCAGTTTCTTGTCGCCATTGATACGTCCTTACTGCACAGGAGGCCCATGCTTGAGAGAAGGTCAGTCTGTGACCTGTCCTTTATTCCTTAGCACTCAAGTGATGAAGGTGGGTGGAGCTTCCCCTTTTATACCTGAAGGTCCAGGTTAGGAGTGTCTCCCATCTAGTGGTCAGTGTTCTCACAGTGTACAACTTAGGTCAGTTTATACATGGGTTACAATGCTGGTTGAATACATGACAGGGAGGTCTTTGGCCAGGGACTCCCAGGTGTCAGTGGGGATGTTGCATTTTATCGAGGAGGCTTTTCGACATATTCTTGTGCAGAAGAGCAATGGAATGGGAACTGCCCGAAGAAATGAGATTAAAAAGGGCTGAGAGGGGAGATTGGCACGTGCGAGAACTGGACAGCATCTGAAATAAGAGAGGCTGGATGTTTTGGGTGTAGGCCCCCTGGTCAGAACTTTAAATTGGAGCATGTCTGTTTAATACCATTTCTTCTTTGTTCATCCCAGTTGGTGCATCCCCCGGGACCCAAACTCCAGACGCCCGTCAGGATCTTCGCTTTCAAATCGCTGCGATTCTTGGAGGTACGTCCGTCGATATCCAGGTCAGCGTGTGGGCTGGCAGCTCGCCTCGAAACGGCTGGTGAAAGCAGGGTGCATCGAAACCAGCCAGATGTGTGGGATCCCCATCTCGGTCAGGGCAGGGGACGGAGGTGCAATTGGCCTCTGCCTCCCTGGGCTGGTGGGGGGCGGGGGGGGGGGGAGCGAGGGTTGAGGAGCGAGGGTTGAGGACTGGCTCTCGCCATCTACAGGACACTCCCACTTTCACACTCTCTGGGACCTGATCTCCCCCCTCTTTCTCTCTTTTGCCCCCCCCTCTTTTGCCCCCCCTCTTTCTCTCTTTTGCCCCCCTCTTTCTCTCTTTTGCCCCCCTCTTTCTCTCTTTTGCCCCCCTCTTTCTCTCTTTTGCCCCCTCTTTCTCTCTTTTGCCCCTCTCTTTCTCTCTTTTGCCCCCCTCTTTGTCTCTTTTGCCCCCCTCTTTGTCTCTTTTGCCCCCCTCTTTCTCTCTTTTGCCCCCTCTTTCTCTCTTTTGCCCCCCTCTTTCTCTCTTTTGCCCCCCTCTTTCTCTCTTTTGCCCCCCTCTTTCTCTCTTTTGCCCCCCTCTTTCTCTCTTTTGCCCCCCTCTTTCTCTCTTTTGCCCCCCTCTTTCTCTCTTTTGCCCCCCTCTTTCTCTCTTTTGCCCCCCTCTTTCTCTCTTTTGCCCCCCTCTTTCTCTCTTTTGCCCCCCTCTTTCTCTCTTTTGCCCCCCTCTTTCTCTCTTTTGCCCCCCTCTTTCTCTCTTTTGCCCCCCCTCTCTCTTTTGCCCCCCCTCTCTCTTTTGCCCCCCTCTCTCTTTTGCCCCCCCTCTCTCTTTTGCCCCCCCTCTCTCTTTTGCCCCCCCTCTCTCTTTTGCCCCCCCTCTCTCTTTTGCCCCCCCTCTCTCTTTTGCCCCCCCCCTCTCTTTTGCCCCCCCTCTCTCTTTTGCCCCCCCTCTCTCTTTTGCCCCCCCTCTCTCTTTTGCCCCCCCTCTCTCTTTTGCCCCCCCTCTCTCTTTTGCCCCCCCTCTCTCTTTTGCCCCCCCCTCTCTCTTTTGCCCCCCCCTCTCTCTTTTGCCCCCCCCTCTCTCTTTTGCCCCCCCCTCTCTCTTTTGCCCCCCCTCTCTCTTTTGCCCCCCCTCTCTCTTTTGCCCCCCCTCTCTCTTTTGCCCCCCCTCTCTCTTTTGCCCCCCCTCTCTCTTTTGCCCCCCCTCTCTCTTTTGCCCCCCCTCTCTCTTTTGCCCCCCCTCTCTCTTTTGCCCCCCCTCTCTCTTTTGCCCCCCCTCTCTCTTTTGCCCCCCCTCTCTCTTTTGCCCCCCCTCTCTCTTTTGCCCCCCCTCTCTCTTTTGCCCCCCCCTCTCTCTTTTGCCCCCCCCTCTCTCTTTTGCCCCCCCCTCTCTCTTTTGCCCCCCCTCTCTCTTTTGCCCCCCCTCTCTCTTTTGCCCCCCCCTCTCTCTTTTGCCCCCCCTCTCTCTTTTGCCCCCCCCTCTCTCTTTTGCCCCCCCCTCTCTCTTTTGCCCCCCCCTCTCTCTTTTGCCCCCCCCTCTCTCTTTTGCCCCCCCCTCTCTCTTTTGCCCCCCCCTCTCTCTTTTGCCCCCCCCTCTCTCTTTTGCCCCCCCCTCTCTCTTTTGCCCCCCCCTCTCTCTTTTGCCCCCCCCTCTCTCTTTTGCCCCCCCCTCTCTCTTTTGCCCCCCCCTCTCTCTTTTGCCCCCCCCTCTCTCTTTTGCCCCCCCCTCTCTCTTTTGCCCCCCCTCTCTCTTTTGCCCCCCCCTCTCTCTTTTGCCCCCCCCTCTCTCTTTTGCCCCCCCCTCTCTCTTTTGCCCCCCCCTCTCTCTTTTGCCCCCCCCTCTCTCTTTTGCCCCCCCCTCTCTCTTTTGCCCCCCCCTCTCTCTTTTGCCCCCCCCTCTCTCTTTTGCCCCCCCCTCTCTCTTTTGCCCCCCGCTCTCTCTTTTGCCCCCCCCTCTCTCTTTTGCCCCCCCTCTCTCTTTTGCCCCCCCTCTCTCTTTTGCCCCCCCTCTCTCTTTTGCCCCCCCTCTCTCTTTTGCCCCCCCTCTCTCTTTTGCCCCCCCTCTCTCTTTTGCCCCCCCTCTCTCTTTTGCCCCCCCTCTCTCTTTTGCCCCCCCTCTCTCTTTTGCCCCCCCCTCTCTCTTTTGCCCCCCCCTCTCTCTTTTGCCCCCCCCTCTCTCTTTTGCCCCCCCCTCTCTCTTTTGCCCCCCCCTCTCTCTTTTGCCCCCCCCTCTCTCTTTTGCCCCCCCCTCTCTCTTTTGCCCCCCCCTCTCTCTTTTGCCCCCCCCTCTCTCTTTTGCCCCCCCCTCTCTCTTTTGCCCCCCCCTCTCTCTTTTGCCCCCCCCTCTCTCTTTTGCCCCCCCCCCTCTCTTTTGCCCCCCCCCCTCTCTTTTGCCCCCCCCTCTCTCTTTTGCCCCCCCCTCTCTCTTTTGCCCCCCCCTCTCTCTTTTGCCCCCCCCCTCTCTCTTGCCCCCCCCTCTCTCTCTTGCCCCCCCTCTCTCTCTCGCCCCCCCACTCTCTCTCGCCCCCCCCCTCTCTCTCTCGCCCCCCCCCTCTCTCTCTCGCCCCCCCCCTCTCTCTCTCGCCCCCCCCCTCTCTCTCTTGCCCCCCCCTCTCTCTCTTGCCCCCCCCCTCTCTCTCTTGCCCCCCCCTCTCTCTCTTGCCCCCCCCCTCTCTCTCTTGCCCCCCCCTCTCTCTCTTGCCCCCCCCCTCTCTCTCTTGCCCCCCCCCTCTCTCTCTTGCCCCCCCCCTCTCTCTCTTGCCCCCCCCCTCTCTCTCTTGCCCCCCCCCTCTCTCTCTTGCCCCCCCCTCTCTCTCTTGCCCCCCCCCTCTCTCTTGCCCCCCCCTCTCTCTCTTGCCCCCCCCCCTCTCTCTCTTGCCCCCCCCCCTCTCTCTTGCCCCCCCCCCTCTCTCTCTTGCCCCCCCCCTCTCTCTCTCTTGCCCCCCCCCCCTCTCTCTCTCTTGCCCCCCCCCCTCTCTTTCTTGCCCCCCCCTCTCTCTTTCTTGCCCCCCCCCCCCCCGGAACGGACTATTGCGTTTCTCCGGCGCGAGGTTAAGCCCCTGACCTGTGTGTTGTGTGTTCCAGCTGAAGCGGATCCCCCCTCACTGTTTGGAAGGGCTGCGGGGTGTGTACACGAGGTTAGAAATCCTCGTCTGTTCAAGCTGCATCAACACCATCGAGGTGAGTCAGTGTCCTCCATCAAACATAAACGTGGCGCATGTGTAGTCTGGGCCCTGATTAATATTTTATAAAAAGGGAGAACTAGCATTTACACTGCGCCTTTTCACATTTGGCCATCCGAAAGTGCTCGATACCCAGGGAAGTATTGCAATGGAGCAGCTGATTTGCACACAGCTAGCTCCCACAAACAGAAATGGTAATAATGACCATATCACCTGTTTGTGATGTTGGTTGAAGGATAAATATTGGTCCCAGGACACCGGGGATCATTCCCCTGCTCGTCTTTGAAATAGTGCCGTGGGATCATTTACGTCTGAGTGGGCAGACGGGGCCTCGGTTTTAATGTCTCAGCTGAACGACAGTACAGCGCTGCCTCGGCACTGCACTGGGAGTGTCAGCCTAGGTGAGACTTGAACCCACAACCTTCTGATTCAGAGTTGAGAGTGCTGCCTGTTGACCTTGGTGGCCCGGAGTGAGGTGATAATGTGTGGGGATAGGTGGGCAGAGCATAGCAATCACTGAGGGTTCATACTCCTTATCGGTACGAAGGGAAATGGAGCAAATGGAGTTAAGACGCAGATCAGCCACGACATGATCCAATGTCGGAACATCCTCGAGGAGCTGAATGGCCTTCTCCTGTTCCTATTCATCCAGTGACTCCTTAAGTGTGTGCGCACACGTGTTTATGGATGAAGGAATAGAGAGTTATATGTTCAAGGTTAAGCATGTCACTATGTTGGGAGGCACAGGAAGTTGTGTGGATCGGAGCAGGAGGTATAAAAGGGCGTAAAGATTAATGGAGTAGATTGGGCCTCTACTCTGGAGTTCAGAAGAATGAGAGGTGGTCTCATTGGAACATAAGATTCTGAGCGGGGGTTGACAGGGTAGATGCTAAGAGAGCAACACATCCCGGCCTGCAAGACCATCGGCGGGCCGGGGCCATTGGAGGGGGCTGTGTACGGTGGCGTGGCACGGCAGGGAGCAGCGCGTGTTGCTGCAGGAGAGCGACGACTGCGAAGAGAACGACTCGATTTGACGTCTTCCCAAATCCAGGTCGCTGATTGCAGTGTGGGTAGGTACAGCAGGAACGGCGAGAGATTGCAGAGCGATGTGATCGAGGGCCCAGGCCCAGCCCACACTGCGATATGTGAGCGCACTAGGTCCGTGCAGCAGAGCTGGTCTCCAGTCGTCCTGGTTAACCCTTGCCACCGGACCAGGACCTAGCTCTGTCAAGCCCCGTGTGGTGGCTGGTGTGCAACGGTCACCCCACGTTAAAACAAATCCACACACAGGCATCTTCCACCCTTCAGGATGTAGTTCTGGACCTTCATTGAAACACCTGTGAACTCATCCCTTTTTGGTGTGGAAGCAAGTCACCTTCGATACAAGGGACTGCCTCTGATAAAAGGCTGTTTCCCCTGGCTGGGGCATCTAGAACTAGAGGGCAGAATCTTAGGACAAGGGGTCGGCCATTTGGGACTGATGAGAAAAGTCTTCACTTGGAGGCCATTTAGGGTTTGTGAATCTATGGAATTATCTACCCCAGAGGGCTGTGGATGCTGAATCATTGGGAGGGTGCAGAGATTTACAAGGATGATACCAGAAATAAGAGTATATGTATCTGGAAAGGATGAACAGGCTGGGTCGGTCTCTTCTCTTGAAATTAGAAAGCTGAGGGGTGACCTAACAGAGGTATTTAAAATGATGAAAGGTTTTGATAGAGTGGATACCGAGAGTGTGTTTCCACTTGTGGGGAAGAGCATAACTAGAGGCCATCAACATAAGATAGTCACCAAGAAATCCAACAGGGAATTCAGAAGGAACTTTTCCCCAGAGAGGGGTGAGAATGTGGAACTCGCTACCACAGGGAGGGGTTGAGGCGAATAATATCGATGCATTTAAGGGGGGGCTGGACAAGCGTATGGGGGAGAGGGGAATGGAGGGTTATGCTGATGGATTTAGATGAGGAAAGACTGGAGGAGGCTCGAGTGGATTCCTACACGTGTGGGAAGTGCATCCGCCTGCAACTCCTGACAGACCGCATTGCGGCACGAGAGCTGCAGGTGGGTTTACTCTGGAGTATCTGCGATGCTGAGGATGACGTGAATAGCACGCTTAGTGAGTTGGTCTTACCGCAGGTAAAGGGTACACAGCCAGATAGGGAATAGGTGACCAACAGGAAGAGCAGTGGAAGGAAGGTAGTGCAGGGGTCCCGTGCGGTCATCCCCCTGCAAAACAGATACACCGCTTTGGGTACTGTTGAAGGGGATGACTCATCAGGGGAGGGCAGCAGCAGCCAAGTTCATGGCACCGTGGGTGGCTGTGCTGCACAGGAGGGCAGGAAAATGAGTGGGAGACCTATAGTGATAAGGGATTCGACTGTAAGGGCAATAGAGAGGCGTTTCTGCAGCCGCAACCGAGACTCTAGGATGGTATGTTGCCTCCCTGGTGCAAGAGTCAAGGATGTCTCGGAGCGGGTGCAGGACATTCTGAAGGGGGAGGGTGAACAGCCAGTTGTCGTGGTGCATACAGGTACCAGCGATATAGGTTTTAAAAAAAAAGGGATGAGGTCCTACAAGACGAATTTAGGGAGCTAGGAGCTAAATTTAAAAAGTAGGACCTCAAAAGTAGTAATCTCAGGATTGCTACCAGTGCCACGTGCTAGTCAGAGTAGGAATCGCAGAATAGCTCAGATGAATATGTGACTTGAGGAATTGTGCAGAAGGGAGGGAGTCAAATTCCTGGGACATTGGAACCTGTTTTGGGGGAGGTGGGACCAGTACAAACCGGACGGTCTGCACCTGGGCAGGACTGGAACCAATGTCCTAGGGGGAGTGTTTGCTAGTGCTGTTGGGGAGGGGTGAAACTAATATGGCAGGGGGATGGGAACCTATGCAGAGAGACAGAGGGAAGTAGAATGAGGGCAGAAGCAAAAGATAGAAAGAAGAAAAGTAAAAGTGGAGGGCAGAGAAACCTAAGGCAAAAAGCAAAAAGGTCCACATTACAGCAAAATTCTAAAGGGGCAAAGGGTGTTAAAAAGACAAGCCTGAAGGCTCTGTGTCTCAATGCGAGGAGTATTCGGAATAAGGTGGACGAATTAACTGCGCAGACAGCAGTTAACGGATATGATATAATTGGCATCACGGAGACATGGCTCCAGGGTGACCAAGGCTGGGAACTCAACATCCAGGGTATTCAACATTCAGGAAGCATAGACAGAAAAGAAAAGGAGGTGGGGTGACGTTGCTGGTTAAAGAGGAAATTAATGCAATAGTAAGGAGGGACATTAGCCTGGATGATGTGGAATCGGTATGGGTGGAGCTGCGGAATACCAAAGGGCAGAAAACGCGAGTGGGAGTTGTGTACAGACCACCAAACAGTAGTAGTGAGGTTGGGGACAGCATCAAACAAGAAATTAGGGATGCGTGCAATAAAGGTACAGCAGTTATCATGGGCGACTTTAATCTACATATTGACTGGGCTAACCAAACTGGTAGCAATGCGGTGGAGGAAGATTTCCTGGAGTGTATTAGGGATGGTTTTCTAGACCAATATGTCGAGGAACCAACCAGAGAGCTGGCCATCTTAGACTGGGTGATGTGTAATGGGAAAGGACTAATTAACAATCTTGTTGTGCGAGGCCCCAGGGGAAGAGTGACCATAATATGGTAGAATTCTTTATTAAGATGGAGAGTGACGCAGATAGTTCAGAGACTAGGGTCCTGAACTTAAGGAAAGGTAACTTCGATGGTATGAGACGTGAATTGGCTAGAATTCTCTACCACAGAAAGTTGTTGAGGCCAATTCACTAAATATATTCAAAAAGGAGTTAGATGAGGTCCTTACTGCTAGGAGGATCAAGGGGTATGGTGAGAAAGCAGGAATGGGGTACTGAAGTTGAATGTTCAGCCATGAACTCATTGAATGGCGGTGCAGGCTAGAAGGGCCGAATGACCTACTCCTGCACCTATTTTCTATGTTTCTATGTTTTTATGAATATACTGGCGAGTGATACTTAAAGGGTTGACGGTGGATAGGCAATGGCAAACATTTAAAGATCACATGGATGAACTTCAACAATTGTACATCCCTGTCTGGAGTAAAAATAAAAAGGGGAAGGTGGCTCAACCGTGGCTAACAAGGGAAATTAAGGATAGTGCTAAATCCAAGGAAGAGGCATATAAATTGGCCAGAAAAAGCAGCAAACCAGAGGACTGGGAGAATTTTGTAATACAGCAGAGGAGGACAAAGGGTTTAATTAGGAGAGGGAAAAGAGAGTATGAGAGGAAGCTTGCTGGGAACATAAAAACTGACTGCAAAAGCTTCTATAGATATGTGAAGAGAAAAAGATTAGTGAAGACAAACATAGGTCCCTTGCAGTTGGATTCAGGTGAATTTATAAGAGGGAACAAAGAAATGGCAGACCAGTTAAACAAATACTTTGATTCTGTTTTCATGAAGAAAGGCACAAATAACCTTCCGGAAAAACTGGGGGACTGAGGGCCTGGTGAGAAGGAGAAACTGAAGGAAATCTTTATTAGGCGGGAAATTGTGTTAGGGAAATTGATGGGATTCAAGACCGATAAATCCCCGGGGCATCCCAGAGTACTTAAGGAAGTGGCCATAGAAATAGTGGATGCATTGGTGATCATTTTCCAACAGTCTATCGACCCTGGATCAGTTCCTGTGGACTGGAGGGTAGCTAATGTAACACCACTTTTTTAAAAAAGGAGGGAGAGAGAAAACGGGTAATTATAGATCGGTTAGTCTGACATCAGTAGTGGGGAAAATGTTGGAATCAATTATTAAAGATGAAATAGCAGTGTATTTGGAAAGCAGTGACAGGATCGGTGAGAGTCAGCATGGATTTATGAAAGGGAAATCATGCTTGACAAATGTTCTAGAATTTTTTGAGGATGTAAGTGGTAGAGTAGACAAGGGAGAACCAGTGGATTTGGTGTATTTTGACTTTCAAAAGGCTTTTGACAAGGTCCCACACAAGAGATTGGTGTGCAAAATCAAAGCGCATGGTATTGGGGGTAATGTACTGACATGGATAGAGAACTGGTTGGCAGACAGGAAGCAGAGAGTCGGGATAAACGGGTCCTTTTCAGAATGGCAGGCAGTGACTAGTGGAGTGCTGCAGGGCTCAGTGCTGGGATCAGCTCTTTACAATATACATTAATGATTTAGATGAAGGAATTGAGTGTAATATCTCCAAGTTTGCAGATGACACTAAGCTGGATAGCGGAGTGAGCTGTGAGGAGGATGCTAAGAGGCTGCAGGGTGAATTGGACAGGTTAGGTGAGTGGACAAATGCATGGCAGATGCAGTATAATGTAGATAAATGTGAGGTTATCCACTTTGGGGGCAAAAACACGAAGGCAGAATATTATCTGAATGGCGGCAGATTAGGAAAAGGGGAGGTGCAACGAGACCTGGGTGTCATGGTAAATCAGTCATTGAAAGTCGGCATGCAGGTACAGCAGGCAGTGAAGAAAGCAAATGATATGTTGGCCTTCATAGCTAGGGGATTTTAAGTATAGGAGCAGAGAGGTCTTACTGAATTGTACAGGTCCTTGGTGAGGCTTCATCTGGTATATTATGTTCAGTTTTGGTCTCCTAATCTGAGGAAGGACATTCTTGCTATTGAGGGAGTGCAGCGAAGGTTCACCAGACTGATTCCCGGGATGGCGGGACTGACATATGAGGAGAGACTGGATCAACTGGGCCTTTATTCACTGGAGTTTAGAAGGATGAGAGGGGACCTCATAGAAACATATAAGATTCTGACGGGACTGGACAGGTTAGATGCGGGAAGATTGTTCCTGATGTTGGGGATGTCCAGAACCAGGGGACACAGTCTCAGGATAAGGGGTAGGCCATTTAGGACCGAGATGAGGAGAAACTTCTTCACTCAGAGTTGTTAACCTGTGGAATTCTCTACCACAGAGAGTTATTGATGCCAGTTCATTGGATATATTCAAGAGGGAGTTAAATATGGCCCTTACGGCTAAAGGGATCAAGGGGTACGGAGAGAAAGCGGGAAAGGGGTACTGAGGGAATGATCAGCCATGATCTTATTGAATGGCGGTGAAAGGCCGAATGGCCTACTCCTGCACCTATTTTCTATGTTTCTATAAACGCCGGCATGGACTGTTTGAGCCGAATGGCCTGTCTCTGTGCCGTATATCCCATGTAGTATATTCAAGGCTGAGATCGATAGACTTTTGGACTCTCGGGGAATCGAGGTATCTGGAGATCGGGTGGGAAAGTGGAGTTGAGGTCAATGATCAGCCGTGATCTTATTGAATGGCGGAGCAGGCTCGAGAGGCCGTATGGCCTACTCCTGCTACTATTTCTCATGTTCTCATATAAACAGGTTAAGTGAGTGGGCAAAACTGTAGCAGATGGAGTTCAGTGCGAGGTCATCCATGTTGGTTCCAAGAAGGACATATCGGAATATTTCCTTAACGGTGAGAGACTAAGAAGAATTGGAGGTGCAAAGGGAATTGGGTGCCCAGGTTCTGAAATCACATACTAGTGGACAGGTACAAAAAGTAATTAAAAAGGCTCATGGAATGTGGGTCTCCGGGGGATTGGAATACAGAGGAGAGGAAGTTAAGGTTCCGTTGTACAGAACCTTGGTCAGACCCCATCTGGGACTGTGTCCAGTCCTGGGACTTTCACCTCGGGGAGGATATAGCTGCCTTGGAGCGGGAGCAGTGCAACTTCACCAGAATGATACGCGGGGATAAAAGGCTGAAATTAGGAGGACAAGTTGCATTATCTTGTATTCCTTGAGTTTAGAATGTTGAGTGATGATGAAAGGGATTCGATAGGTTGGACACAGGGAAAGTATTTCCTCTGGGGAGGGAGTGAGTGAGGTAGGTGGGTGGGGGAGGGAGCGAGACCAGTTCAAGGAGCACAAGCTTAAAACTAGAGCTGGGCTGTTCGGGGTGAAATCAGGCAGCACTTCTTCTTCATGAGGGTAGCGGAAATCTGGGGCACTCCCACAAAAGGTAGTCGATTCTGGGGGCCAATTGGAGCTTTCAAGGCTCGAACCATAGAATGGTTGCAGCACAGAAGAAGGCCATTCGGCCCGTCGAGCCCGTGCCGGCTCTCTGCAAGAGCACTTCTTTGCCAGTCCCACTCCCCCGCCCTTTCCCCGCAGCCCTGCAAATTTTTATAACGCCGAACATAAGAAATCGGAGTAGGCCATACGACCCCTCGAACCTTCTCCGCTATTCACGAGGCTGATTCCGGAGATGAGGGGGTTACCTTATGATGATAGATTGAGTAGACTGGGTCTTTACTCGTTGGAGTTCAGAAGGATGAGGGGTGATCTTATAGAAACATTTAAAATAATGAAAAGGATAGACAAGATAGAGGCAGAGAGGTTGTTTCCACTGGTCGGAGAGAGTAGAACTAGGGGGCACAGCCTCAAAATACGGGGGAGCCAATTTAAAACCGAGTTGAGAAGGAATTTCTTCTACCAGAGGGTTGTGAACCTGTGGAATTCTCTGCCCAAGGAAGCAGTTGAGGCTAGCTCATTGAATGTATTCAAATCATAGATAGATTTTTAACCATTAAGGGTTACGGGGAGCGGGCGGGTAAGTGGAGCTGAGTCCACGGCCAGATCAGCCATGATCTTTTTGAATGGCGGAGCAGGCTTAAGGGGCTAGATGGCCTACTCCTGTTCCTAATTCTTATGTTCTTATTTAATACGATCATGGCTGATCTGATCATGGACTCGAGTCCACTTCCCTGCCCACTCCCCCTAGTTCTAGTCTCCCCCATCAGTGGAACATCCTCTCTGCATCCACCTTGTCAAGCCCCCTCTTAATCTTATACGTTTCAATAAGATCACCTCTCATTCTTCTGAACTCCAATGAGTAGAGGCCCAACCTACTCAACCTTTCCTCATAAGTCAACCCCCTCATCCCTGGAATCAACCAAGTGAACCTTCTCTGGACTGCCTCCAAAGCAAGTATATCCTTTCGTAAATATGGAGACCAAAACTGCACGCAGTATTCCAGGTGTGGCCTCACCAATACCCTGTATAACTGTAGCAAGACTTCCCTGCTTTTATACACCATCCCCTTTGCAATAAAAGCCAAGGTTCCATTGGCCTTCCTGATCACTTGCTGTACCTGCATACTAACCTTTTGTGTTTCATGCACACCCCCAGGTCCCGCTGTACTGCAGCACTTTGCAATCTTTCTCCATTTAAATAACTTGCTCTTTGATTTTTTTCTGCTAAAGTGCATGACTTCACACTTTCCAACATTATACTCCATCTGCTAAATTTTTGCCCACTCACTTAGCCTGCCTATGTCCTTTTGCAGATTTTGTGTCCTCCTCACACATTGCTTTTCCTCCCATTTTTGTATCGTCAGCAAACTTGGCAACGTTACACTCGGTCCCTTCTTCCAAGTCGTTAATATAGATTGTAAATAGTTGGGGTCCCAGCACTGATCCCTGCGGCACCCCACTTGTTACTGGTTGCCAACCAGAGAATGACCCATTTATCCCGACTCTCTGTTTTCTGTTAGTTAGCCAATCCTCTATCCATGCTAATATATTACCCCCAACCCCGTGAACTTTTATCTTGTGCAGTAACCTTTTATGTGGCACCTTGTCAAATGCCTTCTGGAAGTCCCAATACACCACATCCACTGGTTCCCCTTTATCCACCCTGTTCATTACATCCTCAAAGAACTCCAGCAAATTTGTCAAACATGACTTCCCCTTCATAAATCCATGCTGACTCTGCCTGACCGAATTTTGCTTTTCCAAATGTCCTGCTACTGCTTCTTTAATAATGGACTCCAACATTTTCCCAACCACAGATGTTGGGCTAACTGGTCTATAGTTTCCTGCTTTTAGTCTGCCTCCTTTTTTAAATAGGGGCGTTACATTTGCAGTTTTCCAATCTGCTTGGACCTCCCCAGAATCCAGGGAATTTTGGTAAATTACAACCACGTACCTTCAGGTACTTATCCAATTCCCTTTTGAAAGCCACGATTGAGTCTGCCTCCACCCCACTTTCAGGTGGTGCATTCCAGATCCCAACCACTCGCTGCGTAAATTTTTTAAAAATATACTTTTTTTTTTCTCGTGTCGCCTTTGGTTCTTCTGACAATCACCTTAAATCTGTGTCCTCTGGATCTTGACCCTTCCGCCACTGGGCTTTCTGTGTGTGTGTGCCTGTGTGTGTGTGTGCGCGCCCCCTCTTTTCCCCCCCCCCCCCCCCCCCCCCTCCCAACATCATCTTCCTTGATGAAGGCAGATGCAAATTACTCATATAGTACCTCAGCCATACCCTTGGCCTCCATGTGTAAGTCTCCATTTTGGTCCCTAATCGGCCCCAACCCCTCCCCTTACTACCCATTTGCTATTTATATGCCGATAGAAGACTTTTGAATTGCCTTTTATGTTAACTACCAGTTTATTCTCGTAACTTTCTGTATTCAGCCTGATTCTCACTTGTATTCTCGACCTGATATCTGTCATACGCCTCCTTTTTCTGCTTCATCTTACTCTCTATCTCTTTCGTCATCCAGGGAGCTCTGGCTTTGCGTGCCCAACCTTTCCCCCTCGTGGGAATGTACCTCGACTGGACCTGAACTATCTTCTCTTTAAGGGGAGCCCATTGTTCCATTACAGTTTTAGCAACATAGAAACATAGAAAATAGGTGCAGGAGTAGGCCATTCGGCCCTTCGAGCCTGCACCACTATTCAATAAGATCATGGCTGATCATTCCCTCAGTACCCCTTTCCTGCTTTCCCTCCATACCCCTTGATCCCCTTAGCCGTAAGGGCCACATCGTATGCCAGATAAGAGATTCCCTAAGCAAATGCTTTATGCGGAGCTCCTTCGTGGTAAATGAGCCAAAGGTGGGCAGCGGAAACGTTATAAGGGCACCCTCGAAGTCTCCCTGGTTAAGTGCGACATCACCACTAACCTCACATTTATCCACATTATGCTGCATCTGCCATGCATTTGCCCACTCACCTAACCTGTCCAAGTCACCCTGCAGCCTCTTAGCATCCCCCTCACAGCTCACACCGCCACCCAGCTTAGTGTCATCTGCAAACTTGGAGATATAACAATCAATTCCTTCGTCTAAATCATTGATGTATATTGTAAAGAGCTGGGGTCCCAGCACTGAGCCCTGCGGCACTCTACTAGTCACTGCCTGCCATTCTGAAAAGGACCCGTTTATCCCGACTCTCTGCTTCCTGTCTGCCAACCAGTTCTCTATCCACGTCAATACATTACCCTCAATACCATGTGCTTTAATTTTGCACACCAATCTCTTGTGTGGGACCTTGTCCAAAGGCTTTTGAAAGTCTAAATACACCACATCCACTGGTTCTCCCTTGCCGACTCTGCGAGTTACATCCTCAAAAAATTCTAGACTATTTGTCAAGCATGATTTCCCTTTCATAAATCTGTGCTGACTTGGACTGATCGTGTCACTGCTTTCCAAATGCACGACTATTACTACTTTAATAATTGATTCCAGCATTTTTCCTACCACCGATCTCAGGCTAACTGGTCTATTATTCCCTGTTTTTTCTCTCCCGCCTTTTTTTAAAAAGTGGTGTTACATTAGCTACCCTCCAGTCCATAGGAAGTGACCCAGAGTCGATAGACTGTTGGAAAATGATCACCAATGAATCCACTGTTCCGAGGGCCACTTCCTTAAGTACTCTGGGATGCAGACTATCAGGCCCTGGGGATTTATTGGCCTTCAATCCCATTAATTTCCCGAACACCATTTCCTGACTAATAAGGATTTTGTTCAGTTCCTCCTTCTCGCTCGGTCCCCTAATATTTCCAGAAGGTTATTTGTGTCTTCCTTCGTGAAAACAGAACCAAAGTATTTGTTTAACTGGTCCGCCATTTCTTTGTTCCCCATTATATATTCACCTGAATCTGACTGCAAGGGACCTACGTTTGTTTTCACTAATCTTTTTCTCTTCACCTAGCTATCGAAGCTTTTGCAGTCAGTTTTTATGTTCCCAGCAAGCTTCCTCTCATACTCTCTTTTCCCCCTCTTAATTAAACCTTTTGTCCTCCTCTACCGAATTCTAAATTTCTCCCAGTCCTCAGGTTTGCTGCTTTGTCTCGCCAATTTATATGCCTCTTCCTTGGATTTAACACTATCCCTAATTTCCCTTGTTAGCCACGGTTGAGCCACCTTTCCCGTTTTATTTTTAACGCCAGACAGGGATGTACAATTGTTGAAGTTCATCCATGTGATCTTTAAATGTTTGCCATTGCCTATCCACTGTCAACCCTTTAAGTATCATTCGCCAGTCTATTCTAGCCAATTCACGCCTCATACCATCGAAGTTACCTTTCTTTAAGTTCAGGACCCCAGTCTCTGAATTAACTCTACCACTTTGCCGACCACTCTTTGATTCCCGTTTACCCGGGCCAGATTCGTTATCAACCCATTGAAATTGGCCTTTCTCCAATGAAGTTTTTTTTACTCTAGATTGCTCCCTGTCCATTTCCATAGCTAACCTAAACCTTATGATACTATGATCAGTGTTCCCTAAATGTTCCCCTACTGACACTTGCTCCCCTTGACTCACTCATTCCCCAGAACCAGATCCAGCAAGACCAAGACTAAGATCAATAGATTTTTGACAGTGAACAGTTTTGAGAGCTATGGAGCAAAGGTGGATTGAGATACAGATCAGCCTTCATGTAATTGAATAGCGGAATGTGCCCCTTGTACTCACAGAATCAGAGAAATTTACAGCACAGAACGAGGCCATTCGGCCCATTGTGTCCGTGCCGGCCGACCAAGAGCTACCCAGCTGAATCCCACTTTCCAGCTCTCGGTCTGTAGCCCTGTAGGTTACGGCACATCCAAGTATTTTTTAAATGTGGTGAGGGTTTCTGCCTCTACCACCCTTTCAGGCAGTGAGTTACAGACCCCCACCACCCTCTGGGTGAAGAAATTTCCCCTCAAATCCCCTCTAAAGCTCCCCTAATTACTTTAAATCTATGGCCCCTGGTTGTTGATCCCTCTGCTAAGGGAAATAGGCCCTTTCAATCCAGGCCCCTCATAATTTTATACACCTCAATAAGGTCTCCCCTCAGCCTCCTCTGTTCCAAGGAAAACAACCCCAGCCTATCCAATCTGTCCTCATAGCTGAGATTCTCCAGTCCCGGCAACATCCTGGTAAATCTCCTCTGTACCCTCTCCAGTTCAATCACATCTTTCCTGTAATGTGTTGACCAGAACTGCACGCAGTACTCCAGCTGTTCGTCTCCCCCCACCAGAGGAAATGGTTTCTCTGTATCTACCCTATTAACCGGCAGAAGAGGCTTGAATGGCGGACTTGTGTGTGTGTGTGTGTGTGTGTGTGAGATTGTCACCACACTGGTCTGACAATGTTGACCGTCTGAACACGCACTCGATCCCGCCCGCTCCCTTTATTCCCTTATCCCTATCTCTGTCTTAAATTTATTCAATGTCCCAGCCTCCACAGCTCTCTGAGGCAATGAATTCCACAGATTTACAACCCTCTGAGAAGAAATTCCTCCTCATCTCAGTTTTAAATGTGCGGTCCCTTATTCTAAGATTATGCCCCCTAGTTCTAGTCTCCCCCATCAGAGGAAACATCCTCTCTGCATCCACCTTGTCAAGCCCCCTCATAATCTTATACGTTTCAATAAGATCACCTCTCATTCTTCTGAATTCCAATGAGTAGAGGCCCAACCTCCTCAACCTTTCCTCATAAGTCAACCCCCTCATCTCCGGAATCAACCGAGTGAACCTTCTCTGAACTGCCTCCAAAGCAAGTATATCCTTTCATAAATATGGAAACCAAAACTGCACGCAGTACTCCAGGTGTGGCCTCACCAATACCCTGTATAACTGTAGCAAGACTTCCCTGCTTTTATACTCCATCCCCTTTGCAATAAAGGCCAAGATACCATTTGCCTTCCTGATCACTTGCTGTACCTGCATACTATCCTTTTGTGTTTCAGGCACAAGGACCCCTAGGTCCCACATCTTGAAGGAGCAGCTAGGTACTAAATGCATGTCTTGTCTGTCTCTCTCTCGCAGGAGATTATCTCGGTCTGCGGAGGAGACCTGAGCTCTGCGCTCCCCTGGCTGGATTTGCACACCCTCAACTTCAGCAGCAACTTCATCACCTCGCTGGACTCCTCGCTGGTAAGGTGGTTCACCGGGGTGCCGAACTGTGAGGCTGGGACTTGCATCCTCGATTTAAAGAGTAGGGAGGTGACAGACCCCAGCACCTATCCAGTTTTGATCCCTGAGTTAGCTGATCCGAGCTGGGCCAGGCTCTCCAGTGCTAATAAATACATCTCATGTCCATGACTCCGAGGTCGGAAAGAATGACTTGGGGTCGGGTACAGCACGGGGTTAGATAGAGAGTAAAGTTCCCTCGACACTGTCCCATCAAACACTCCCAGGGTAGGTACAGGGGGTTAGATACAGAGTAAATCCCCCTCTTCACTGTCCCATCAAACACTCCCAGGGTAGGTACAGGGGGTTAGATACAGAGTAAATCCCCCTCTTCACTGTCCCATCAAACACTCCCAGGGCAGGTATAGCTCGGGTTAGATACAGAGTAAAGCTCCCTCTTCACTGTCCCATCAAACACTCCCAGGGCAGGTATAGCTCGGGTTAGATACAGAGTAAAGCTCCCTCTTCACTGTCCCATCAAACACTCCCAGGGCAGGTATAGCACGGGTTAGATACAGAGTAAAGCTCCCTCTACACTGTCCCATCAAACATCCCCAGGGCAGGTACAACACTGGGTTAGATACAGAATAAAGCTCCCTCTACACTGTCCCATCAAACACCCCCAGGGTAGGTACAGGGGGTTAGATACAGAGTAAAGCTCCCTCTACACTGTCCCATCAAACACTCCCAGGGCAGGTACAGCACGGGTTAGATACAGAGTAAAGCTTCCTCTACACTGTCCCATCAAACACTCCCAGGGCAGGTACAGCATGGGGTTAGATACAGAGTAAAGCTCCCTCTACACTGTCCCATCAAACACTCCCAGGGCAGGTACAGGGGGTTCGATACAGAGTAAAGCTCCCTCTACACTGTCCCATCAAACACTCCCAGGGCAGGTACAGGGGGTTCGATACAGAGTAAAGCTCCCTCTACACTGTCCCATCACACACTCCCAGGGCAGGTACAGCACGGGGTTAGATACAGAGTAAAGCTCCCTCTACACTGTCCCATCAAACACTCCCAGGGCAGGTACAGGGAGTTAGATACAGAGTAAAGCTCCCTCTACACTGTCCCATCAAACACTCCCAGGGCAGGTACAGGGGGTTAGATACAGAGTAAAGCTCCCTCTACACTGTCCCATCAAACACTCCCAGGGCAGGTACAGGGGGTTAGATACAGAGTAAAGCTCCCTCTACACTGTCCCATCAAACACTCCCAGGGCAGGTACAGTGGGTTAGATACAGAGTAAAGCTCCCTCTACACTGTCCCATCACACACTCCCAGGGCAGGTACAGGGAGTTAGATACAGAGTAAAGCTCCCTCTACACTGTCCCATCACACACTCCCAGGGCAGGTACAGGGAGTTAGATACAGAGTAAAGCTCCCTGTGCACTGTCCCATCACACACTCCCGGGGCAGGTACACCACGGTGTGTGTTGAGGTACTAGGGGATGTGCCGAACCTCTGATGATCTCTCTGCTGTACAAGTTCTCGGGCCTGAGTGCTGTTTCTCTTCTTCCCCCACTTCCCACAGGCCCTGCTCAGTGTGCTGCGAATTCTGGACCTGAGTCACAATCAAATCCGGGACTGTGCGGAGCACCTGAAGGTGAGGAGCAGCATCCCACAGGGACTGCCGGCCCCATGAGCGGCTCTGGGGCAGGAGGTGTCTGTGAGGGGAGGGCTGTGTGGATAGTCTGAGGTATAAAGTCTGGGTACACCTTGATCGTTAGACCAGTGAGGAACGGAGCCACATGGTTCATGATGCAGTGCATGGTCATGTGGGTTGTGCAATGTACGGTCATTCTGTCCCCCACCCTCTGCCCCCCCTCCCGGGCCCTCTGACCCCCTCCCCCACCCGGTTTCTTGCACTCGCACTCTTGCTGTGCCCCTCCCTCCTACTCTGTCTAACTCCCCTGTCTCCACCAGCCGCTGTCTGAACTTGAATACGTGAACTTGAGCTACAATGTTCTGGAGAAAGTGCCCGTTTTCAGCTCCTGCTCCAGAGTGCAACTGGTCACCTTGCTCCTGCGTAACAATGAACTGGACAATATCAACGGTAAGGCCAGCTCCACGGTGCTGGATGAGCAATGATCCCTGGGGGGAGGGCGACACGGAGAAAGGCTTTGGTCTTGGCGGTGCCCTGCTTTCTCCCGTAATGTGGCAGGGTAGCGCTGCACAGGAAATTGGCCTTGGTTTGCACGGTAAGATGGCGCCCCCTGCCAGCAGCCAGAGTACTGCGAGAAGGCATGTGAGATTTTTTTACTCAGAGAGCAAGTTGAGGACCGATTGAACCTCCCTTATCTGGCACCCTCGGGACCCGGGCTGTTCTGGGATTTTTCCGGACGGGGGGTGGTCACGTTAAATTGTATGGTACAGTTACTGAGCAAAGGGATATCGGGGCTAGGAGTGCGGCTGAGAGACCATTGGTGGGGGTGGGGGAGGGGGTGGATTGTGGGGTCAGGCCAGCGATTGCAGGAGTCGGCAGTGAAGAAACATAGAAAATAGGTGCAGGAGTAGGCCATTCGGCCCTTCGAGCCTGCACCACCATTCAATATGGTCATGGCTGATCATTCACCTCAGTACCCCTTTCCTGCTTTCTCTCCATACCCCTTAATCCCTTTAGCCATAAGGGCCATATCTAACTCCCTCTTGAATAAATCTAACGAACTGGCATCAACAACTCTCTGCGGTAGAGAATTCCACAGGTTAACAACTCTGAGTGAAGAAGTTTCTCCTCATCTCGGTCCTAAATGGCTTACCCCTTATCCAAAGACTGTGTCCCCTGGTTCTGGACTTCCCCAACATCGGGAACATTCTTCCTGCATCTAACATGTCCAGTCCCGTCAGAATTTTATATATTTCTACAAGATCCCCTCTCATTCTTCGAAATTACAGTGAATATAGACCTAGTCGATCCAGTCTCTCCTCATATGTCAGTCCTGCCATCCTGGGAATCAGTCTGGTGAACCTTCGCTGCACTCCCTCAATAGCAAGAATGTCCTTCCTCAGATTAGGAGACCAAAACTGAACACACTATTCCAGGTGAGGCCTCACCAAGGCCCTGTACAACTGCAGTAAGACCTCTCTGCTCCTATACTCAAATCCCCTAGCTATGAAAGCCAACATACCATTTGCCACCTTTACCACCTGCTGTACCTGCATGCCAACTTTCAATGACAGATGTACCATGACACCCAGGTCTCGTTGCACCTTCCCTTTTCCTAATCTGCCGCCATTCAGATAATCTGCCTTTGTGTTTTTGCCTCCAAAGTGGATAACCTCACATTTATCCACATTATACTGCATCTGCCATGCATTTGCCGACTCACCTAATCTGTTCAAGTCACCCTGCAGCCTCTTAGCATCCTCCTCACAGCTCACTCCGCCATCTAGCTTAGTATCATCTGCAAACTTGGAGATATTACACTCAATTCCTTCATCTAAATCATTAATGTATATTGTAAAGAGCTGGGGTCCCAGCACTGAGCCCTGCGGTACCCCACTAGTCACTGCCTGCCATTCTGAAAAGGACCCGTTTATCCCAACTCTCTGCTTCCTGTCTGCCAACCAGTTCTCTATCCATGTCAGTACATTACCCCCAATACCATGTGCTTTAATTTTGCACACCGATCTCTTGTGTGGGACTTTGTCAAAAGCCTTTTGAAAGTCCAAATACACCACATCCACTGGTTCTCCCTTGTCCACTCTAGTTACATCCTCAAAAAAATTCTAGAAGAATGAGAGGGGACCTCACAGAAACGTTTAAAATTCTGACGGGGTTAGACAGGTTAGATGCAGGAAGAATGTTCCCAATGTTGGGAAGTCCAGAACCAGGGGACACAGTCTAAGGATAAGGGGGAAGCCATTTAGGACCGAGATGAGGAGGAATGTCTTCACCCAGAGAGTGGTGAACCTGTGGAATTCTCTACCACAGAAAGTTGTTGAGGCCAATTCACTAAATATATTCAAAAAGGAGTTAGATGAAGTCCTTACTACTAGGGGGATCAAGGGGTATGGCGAGAAAGCAGGAATGGGGTACTGAAGTTGAATGTTCAGCCATGAACTCATTGAATGGCGGTGCAGGCTAGAAGGGCCGAATGGCCTACTCCTGCACCTATTTTCTATGTTTCTATGTTTCTATGTCAAGTGTGATTTCCCTTTAATAAATCCATGCTGACTTGGACCGATCCTGTCACTGCTTTCCAAATGTGCTGTTATTTCATGTTTAATAATTGATTCCAACATTTTCCCCACTACTGATGTCAGGCTAACCGGTCTATAATTACCTGTTTTCGCTCTCCCTCCTTTCTTAAAAAGTGGTGTTACATTAGCTACCCTCCAGTCCATGGGAACTGATCCAGAGTCGATAGACTGTTCGAAAATGATCACCAAATGATCACTTTCTATGGCCACTTCCTTAAGTACTCTGGGATGCAGACTATCAGGCCACGGGGATTTATCGGCCTTCAATCCCATCAATTTCCCTAATGAAATTCCCTGACTAATAAGGATTTCCTTCAGTTCCTCCTTCTCACTAGACCCTCGGTCCCCTAGTATTTCCGGAAGGTTATTTTTTTCTTCGTGAAAACAACCAAAGTATTTGTTTAACTGGTCCGCCATTTCTTTGTTCCCCATTATAAATTCACCTGATTCTGACTGCAAGGGACCTACGTTTGTCTTCACTAATCTTTTTCTCTTCACATATCTATAGAAGCTTTTGCAGTCAGTTTTTATGTTCCCAGCAAGCTTTCTCTCATATTCTATTTTCCCCCTCCTAATTAAACCCTTTGTCCTCCTCTGCTGAATTCTAAATTTCTCCCAGTCCTCAGGTTTGCTGCTTTTTCTGGCCAATTTATATGCCTCTTCCTTGGATTTAACACTATCCTTACTTTCCCTTGTTAGCCACAGTTGAGCCACCTTCCCCGTTTTATTTTTACTCCAGACAGGGATGTACAATTGCTGAAGTTCATCCATGTGATCTTTAAATGTTTGCCATTGCCTATCCACCGGAGGCCATTCGGCCCATCATACCTTTGCTGGCTCTTTGAAAGAGCGAGCTATTTAATTAATCTCATTCTTCCCCCCCCCCCCGCGTTCAATTTTTTCCTTTTCAAGTATTTATCCAATTCCCGGTTTGAAAGTTACTATTGAATCTGCTCCCACCTCCCTTTCAGGCAGCGCGTTCCCGATCACAACAACTCGCTGTGTTCATTTTAAAAAAAAAAAAAGGTTTCCTCATATTCCCCTCTGGTTCCATCGCCGATTATCTTAAATCGGTGCCCCTCTGGTTACCCAACCTCCAGCCACTGGAAGCAGTTTCTGCTCATTTACTCTGTGTTGATGATTTTGAACACCTCCATCAAATCTCGTATTCTCCTCTGCTCTAAGAACAACAACCCCAGTTTCTCGAGTCTCTCCACATAACTGCAGTCCTCCACCCCTGGTACCACTCTGATCGATTTCCTGTGCATGCTCTCTCTGGCCTTGACATCCTTCAAGTGTGATACCGGGAACTCCAGTTAAAGCCTAAGCAATGTTTTATCAAAGTTTACCATAACTTCCTTGCTTTTGTATTCTATTCCTCTATTACTAAAGCCTAGAATCCCATGAGCTTTTATATCTACCGTCTCAACTTTTCCTGCTGTCTTCAAAGACTTGTGCACCTCCCCCCCCCCATCTCTGTTCATTGCACCCCTTTAAAATTGTACCATTTTAGTTCAAATTCCCTCTCCTCATTCTTCCTACCTAAAATGTATCACTTCAGACTTCTGTGTTAAATTTCATCTGCCCAGTTCACCAATCCATCTATGTCATCAGAACATAAGAAATAGGAGCAGGAGTCGGCCCCTCGAGCCTGCTCCGCCATTCAATAAGATCATGGCTGATCCGATCATGGACTCCGCTCCACTTCCCCGCCCGCTCCCCATAACCCTTAACTCCCTTATCGCTCACCTCTATCTCCACCTTAAATATATTCAGGGTCCCAGCTTCCACGACTCTCTGGGGCAGAGAATGCCACAGATTTACAACCCTCAGAAGAAATTTTCCTCATCTCAGTTCTAAATGGGCGGCCCTTTATTCTAAGTTTTAGTTTTCCCCAAGGAGTGGAAATATCTTCTCTGCATCCACCTTGTCAAGCTCCCTCATAATCTTCTGTTTCGATAAGATCACCTCTCATAGAAACAGAGAAAATAGGTGCAGGAGTAGGCCATTCGGCCCTTCGAGCCTGCTCCGCCATTCAATGAGTTCATGGCTGAACATTCAACTTCAGTACCCCATTCCTGCTTTCTCACCATACCCCTTGATCCCCCTAGTAGAACTACATCTAACTCATTTTTGAATATATTTAGTGAATTGGCCTCAACAACTTTCTGTGGTAGAGAATTCCACAGGTTCACCACTCTCTGGATGAAGAAGTTTCTCCTCATCTCGGTCCTAAATGGCTTACCTCTTATCCTTAGACTGTGACCCCTGGTTCTGGACTTCCCCAACATTGGGAACATTCTTCCTGCATCTAACCTGTCTAAACCCATCAGAATTTTAAACGTTTCTATGAGGTCCCCTCTCATTCTTCTGAACTCCAGTGAATACAAGCCCAGTTGATCCAGTCTTTCCTGATGTCAGTACCGCCATCCCGGGAATCAGTCTGGTGAACCTTCGCTGCACTCCCTCAATAGCAAGAATGTCCTTCCTCAGGTTAGGAGACCAAAACTGTACACAATACTCCAGGTGTGGCCTCACCAAGGCCCTTTACAACTGTAGCAACACCTCCCTGCCCCTGTATTCAAATCCCCTCGCTATGAAGGCCAACATGCCATTTGCTTTCTTAACCGCCTGCTGTACCTGCATGCCAACCTTCAATGACTGATGAACCATGACACCCAGGTCTCGTTGCACCTCCCCTTTTCCTAATCTGTCACCATTCAGATAATGGTCTGTCTCTCTGTTTTTACCACCAAAGTGGATAACCTCACATTTATCCACATTATACTTCATCTGCCATGCATTTGCCCATTCACCTAACCGATCCAAGTCACTCTGCAGCCTCATAGCATCCTCCTCGCAGCTTACACTGCCACCCAACTTAGTGTCATCCGCAAATTTGGAGATACTACATTTAATCCCCTCGTCTAAATCATTAATGTACAATGTAAACAGCTGGGGCCCCAGCACAGAACCTTGCGGTACCCCACTAGTCACTGCCTGCCATTCTGAAAAGTACCCATTTACTCCTACTCTTTGCTTCCTGTCTGCCAACCAGTTCTCAATCCACGTCAGCACACTATCCCCAATCCCATGTGCTTTAACTTTGCACATTAATCTCTTGTGTGGGACCTTGTCGAAAGCCTTCTGAAAGTCCAAATACACCACATCAACTGGTTCTCCATTGTCCACTCTACTGGAAACATCCTCAAAAAATTCCAGAAGATTTGTCAAGCATGATTTCTCTTTCACAAACCTCTTGGACCTATCATGTCACCTCTTTCCAAATGTGCTGCTATGACATCCTTAATAATTGATTCTATCATTTTACCCACTACTGATGTCAGGCTGACCGGTCTGTAATTCCGTTTTCGCTCTCCCTCCTTTTTTAAAAAGTGGGGTTACATTGGCTACCCTCCACTCCATAGGAACTGATCTAGAGTCAATGGAATATTGGAAAATGACTGTCAATGCATCCGCTATTTCCAAGACCACCTCCTTAAGTACTCTGGGATGCAGTCCATCAGGTCCTGGGGATTTATCAGCCTTCAATCCCATCAATTTTCCCAACACAATTTCCCAACTAATAAGGATTTCCCTCAGTTCCTCCTCCTTACTAGACCCTCTGACCCCTTTTATATCCGGAAGGTTGTTTGTATCCTCCTTAGTGAATACCAAACCAAAGTACTTGTTCAATTGGTCTGCCATTTCTTTGTTCCCCGTTATGACTTCCCCTGATTCTGACTACAGGGGACCTAAGAAAGACTGGATCAACTGGGCTTGTATTCACTGGAGTTCAGAAGAATGAGAGGGGACCTCATAGAAACATTTAAAATTCTGACGGGGTTGGACAGGTTAGATGCAGGAAGAATGTTCCCAATGTTGGGGAAGTCCAGAACCAGAGGTCACAGTCTAAGGATAAGGGGTAAGCCATTTAGGACTGAGATGCGGAGGAACTTCTTCACCCAGAGAGTTGTTAACCTGTGGAATTCTCTACCACAGAAAGTTGTTGAGGCCAATTCACTAAATATATTCAAAAAGGAGTTAGATGAGGTCCTTACTACTAGGGGGATCAAGGGGTATGGCGAGAAAGCAGGAATGGGGTACTGAAGTTGAATGTTCAGCCATGAACTCATTGAATGGCGGTGCAGGCTAGAAGGGCCGAATGGCCTACTCCTGCACCTATTTTCTATGTTTCTATGTTTACTAACCTTTCTCTCTACATATCTATAGAAAATTTTGCAGTCCATCTTAATGTTCCCTGCAAGCTTCCTCTCGTACTCTATTTTCCCTGCCCTAATCAAACCCTTTGTCCTCCTCTGCTGAGTTCTAAATTTCTCCCAGTCCCCGGGTTCACTGCTATTTCTGGCCAATTTGTATGCCACTTCCTTGGCTTTAATACTATCCCTGATTTCCCTTGATAGCCACAGTTGAGCCACCTTCCCTTTTTTATTTTTACGCCAGACAGGGATGTACAATTGTTGTAGTTCATCCATGCTGTCTCTAAATGTCTGCCATTGCCCATCCACAGTCAACCCCTTAAGTATCATTCGCCAATCTATCCTAGCCAATTCACGCCTCATACCTTCAAAGTTGCCCTTCTTTAAGTTCTGGACCATGGTCTCTGAATTAACTGTTTAATTCTCCATCCTGATGCAGAATTCCACCATATTATGGTCACTCTTCCCCAAGGGGCCTCGCACAATGAGATTGTTAATTAATCCTCTCTCATTACACAACACCCAGTCTAAGATGGCCTCCCCCCTAGTTGGTTCCTCGACATATTGGTCTTGAAAACCATCCCTTATGCACTCCAGGAAATCCTCCTCCACCGTATTGCTTCTAGTTTGGTTAGCCCAATCTATATGCTTATTAAAGTCACCCATGATAACTGCTGCACCTTTATTGCATGCACTCCTAATTTCCTGTTTGATGCCCTCCCCAACATCACTACTACTGTTTGGAGGTCTGTACACAACTCCCACTAATGTTTTTTGCCCTTTGGTGTTCTGCAGCTCTACCCATATAGATTCCATATCATCCAAGCTAATGTCCTTCCTAACCTATTGCATTAATCTCCTCTTTAACCAGCAATGCTACCCCACCTCCTTTTCCTTTTATTCTATCTTTCCTGAATGTTGAATACCCCTGGATGTTGAGTTCCCAGCCCTGATCACCCTGGAGCCACGTCTCTCTAATCCCAGTTACATCATATCTGCTAACATCTATTTGCACAGTTAATTCATCCACCTTATTACGGATACTCCTTGCATTAAGACACAAAGCCTTCAGGCTTGTTTTTTTTAACATCCTTTGTCCTTTTAGAATTATGATGTAGTGTGGCACTTTTTGTTTCTTGTCTTTGTTTATTCGGCCTTCCACTATTGCTTTTTAACCTTTCTACCATCTGTTTCTGACTCCATATTACTTCGCCCTGTCTCGCTGCAGAGGTTCCCATCCCCCTACCATATTAGTTTAAACATTCCCGAACTGCATTAGCAAATGTTACCCCTAGGACATCAGTTCCAGTCCTGCCCAAGTGCAGACCGTCCCTTTTGTACAGGTCCCACTTTCCCCAGAACTGGTTCCAATGTCCCAGGAATTTGAATCCCTCCCTCTTGCACCACTGCTCAAGCCACGTATTTATTCTAACTATCCTGCTCCCTCTACTCTGATTAGCACATGGCACTGGTAGCAATCCAGAGATTACTACCTTTGAGTCAACCTTTCCTCATGTCAACCCCCTCATCCCCGAAATCTAACGAGTGAACCTTCTCTGAACAGCCTCCAATGCAAGTATATCCTTCCTTAAATGCCCTACTGAAGTCTGTTGCTATCTCCTTGTTGTTTACTACATTTCCGTGTTTGGTGTCATTACCCAAATGCAGGTCATTAATTTATATCAAAAAGAGCAGTAGTCCCAGGCGCTGTTATGGAGCGATTCGTAGAAGGTTGCATTGGTGTTCTCCCCGGTGTCCTGGGGCCAATATTTATCCCTCAGTCAACATCACTTAGAAACAGATTATCTGGCCATTATCACATTGTTGCGTGTGGGAGCTTGCTGTGCACAAATTGGCTGCCGCGTTTCCCACATTACAACAGTGACTACACTCCAGAAGTACTTCATTGGCTGTAAAGCGCTTTGGGATGTTTTACTACGTTAAAGGCGCTATATAAATACAGGTTTGTTTTTTCTCCTGCGCGGGATTGTGTATAATCTCCCAATATCTCGCTGCATTTTTAGGGGTGGAGCACCTATCACACCTGAAGTACCTGGACCTGGCGTACAACATGATCACTGAGCATTCTCAGCTCGCTCCTCTGTCCCAGCTACACAGGCTAAAGGAGGTGGGTGCAGGGGCGAGGAGCTAGCCGCGGGGAGGGGAGGGGAGGATGCGTTGCGTCGGGGTTGGGAGGGATGCTGCGTGCTCTCACAGCTGCCACACATCTGCATCGTACTGAGGGCTGAGCTTTTAATACAGGGATGGTGTCTCGCCCTTTTACTGCAAATTGCCTCTGTTGATGGGAGGAGAGTTGGGCGTTTGTGCGTGTGTGTGTCTGTGCACCTTTGTCCATGTCCTGGGAGTCTTTGATGGGGCAGTGCACAAAAACATATCCCAGTTTCCCAACCCCTGCCCCCACCCAACAAAACCACAGAGCAGGTTTGTAGCAAGTACACGGGGGGGAGGGTTATGCTTGAACTGTATAAAATGATAAAATTGCTTGATAAAGTGCAACATCCCCACCGACACCTGGGAGTCCCTGGCCAAAGACCGCCCTAAGTGGAGGAAGTGCATCCGGGAGGGCGCTGAGCACCTCGAGTCTCGTCGCCGAGAGCATGCAGAAATCAAGCGCAGGCAGCGGAAAGCTCGTGCGGCAAACCTGTCCCACCCTCCCCTTCCCTCAACCACTATCTGTCCCACCTGTGACAGAGACTGTAATTCCTGTATTGGACTGTTCAGCCACCTGAGAACTCAGAGTGGAAGCAAATCTTCCTCGATTTCGAGGGACTGCCTATGACGATGATGATGTATAAAACACTGGTTAGGCCACAGCTGGAGTACTGCGTGCAGTTCTGGTCACCACATTACAGGAAGAATGTGATTGCACTGGAGAGGGTACAGAGGAGATTTACGAGGATTTGGCCGGGAGTGGAGAATTTTATCTAGGAGGACAGATTGGATAGGCTTGAGTTCTTTTCTCTGGAACAGAGGAGGCTGAGGGGTGACCTTTTATTGAGGTGTATAAAATTATGAAGGGCCCGGATAGAGTGGATAGGAAGGACCTATTTCCCTTAACAGAGGGGTCAACAATCATAGCTTTAAAGTAATAGGGGGGAGGTTTAGAGGGGATTTGAGGGGAAATGTCTTCACCCAGAGGGCGGTGGGGGTCTGGAACTCACGGCCTGAAAGGGTGGTAGAGGCAGAAATCCTCACCACATTTAAAAAGTACTTGGATGTGCACCTGAAGTGTCGTAACCTACAGGGCTACGGACCGAGAGCTGGAAAGTGGGATTAGGCTGGGTAGCTCTTGGTCGGCCGGCGGGGACATGATGGGCCGAATGGCCTCCTCCCGTGCTGTAAATTTCTCTGATTCTATGAAATAACGTCTTATCTTCCAGCTCTTCCTCGAAGGGAACCCGGTATATTACCAGAAAACCCATCGACCCTCAACCATACGTCACCTCTCCCCCAAGGCTGCCTTCATGCGTGTGAGTATCCATAGCAACCTAGTCAGCTGGTATAGTTGGTGCTCTGACAATCTAAGGAAGGGTATACGTGCCTTGGAGGTGGTACAACAGAGGTTCACTCGATTGATTCCTGGGATGAGAGGGCTGTCTTATGAGGAGAGATTGTGTAGAATGAGCCTATACACTCGAGTTTAGAAGAATGAGAGGTGATCTCATTGAAACATACAAGATTCTGAGGGGGATTGACAGGGTAGATGCTGAGAGGATGTTTCCTCTAGGTTGCAGCGTCTAGAACCAGGGGTCACAGACTCAGGATAGGGGGTCGGCCATTTAAGACTGAGATGAGGAGAAATTTCTTCACTCGGAGGGTGGTATATCTTTGGAATTCTCTGCCCCAGAGGGCTGTGGAGGCTGGGTCATTGAATGTATTCAAGGCTGAGATAGACAGATTTTGGGGAATCGAGGGATATGGAGATTGGGCGGGATGGTGGAGTTGAGGTCAATGATCAGCCGTGATATTGAATGGCAAAGCAGGCTCGAGGGGCTGTATGGCCAAATCCTGCTCCTATTATGTTCTGGTCACTGATCTGTTCCTGGGGGGGTGGGGGTTGCTGGTTGTGCTGAGGGGCTGCTGGGAGCTGGTTTCGGGGTCTGCTCTGTTTGACACCAATCCACTTGGCTTCTGTGCTGGTTTTGAGCTGTTGCAACATTGCTCTGTACCGGTGAAATAATTGATACTCCGCAAGGGTTCCCACCTTGCACTCCCCCTCCTGTCAGTTTCAGGTAGCCCCTCAGGGTTCACTTCTTCCCAATAAGTTGGGAGGCAGAGTAATCTGTGTGAATGTTAGTGACATAGAATAAGTGGCAACTGGCAGATGGCCATCAATGTCGGGGAAGTGTGAGGTCATCCACATTGGATCGGAGCAAAATAAATCGGAATATTTCCTTAATGGTGAGTGAACCTTCCTGGTCAAAGCAGCCACTTGATCAGCCCCCCCCATCCCCCGCCTTCAACATTCACTCCCTCCACCACCTTCAACATTCACTCCCTCCACCACCGGCGCCCCCTGGCTGCAGTGTGCACCATCTACAAGATGCACTGCAGCAACTCGCCAAGGCTTCTTTGGCAGCACCTCCCAAACCCGCGACCTCTACCCCCTAGAAGGACAAGGGCAGCAGGCGCATGGGAACACCACCACCTCCACGTTCCCCTCCCAGTCACACACCATCCTGACTTGGAAATATATCGGCCGTTCCTTCATCGTCGCTGGGTCACAATCCTGGAACTCCCTCCCTAACAGCACTGTGGGAGCACCTTCACCACACGGACTGCAACGGTTCAGGAAAGTGGCTCACCACCACCTTCTCAAGGGGCAACTAGGGCTGGGCAATAAATGCCGGCCTTGCCAGTGACGCCCACATCCCAGGAACGATTAAAATAAATAAATAAATTTTTTTGAAAAATAGGTAATGTGGAGAGCAAAGAGAATTGGGCAACTACGCGTTTATCGCCTAATCAGCCATTTGCCTCATTTCCCTCTTGTCCGTGCTATAACGCTCTTCACTGTGAGTACAACAAGACCAAAACAACTTGCATTTATATAGTGCCTTTAACGCAGTAAAACATCCCCCAGGAGCGATTATCAAACAACATTTTGGCACAGAGCCACGTAATGAAATATTAGGACAGCTGACCGAAATCTCGGTCAAAGGTTTTAAGGAGCATCTTGGAGGAGGAGGAGAGGCGGGGAGGTTTCGGGAGGGAGTTCGAGAGTAGGGACCCAGGCAGCTGAAGACACGGCCGCCAATGGTGGAGCGATTATAATCGGGGATGCACAAGAGGCCAGAATTGGAGGAGCGCAGAGATCTTGGTGGAGGGCGGGGGGGGGGGTGGTTGTAGGGATTGAGGAGGTTAGAGAGGGGGAGGGGGCGAGGCCATGGAGGGATTTGAAAACCAGGGTGTGCATAGCCAGAGTTTTGACGAAGCCTTTAACTCCTGGCTGCTGGTCCTTCCCCCGGTGTCGGAGTATAGCCCGTGATGGTGGGAAAGGAGGCATTTAAAGTACATGTGGAACAGCCTCCTTGAACCGTGGCTGCCACATTCCTGCACTTTATAATTCGTGCAAAGCGGCGATTGAATTGAAATGAGATTTAGCGGACCGCTGTGGGTTGTAACTGGGATGTTCCAGGGAGGAGTGAAACGCATCAGACAGACCTATTATCTCAGAGCAGTGACTATCGAACAAAACTAGAGCCATCAATACAATAGAGGGCGCTGAGCACCTCGAGTCTCGTCGCCGAGAGCATGCAGAAACCAAGCGCAGGCAGCGGAAGGAGCGTGCGGCAAACCAGTCCCACCCTCCCCTTCCCTCAACCACTGTCTGTCCCACCTGTGACAGGGACTGTGGTTCACGTATTGGACTGTTCAGCCACCTAAGGACTCTTTTTTTTTTTAAAGAGTGGAAGCAAGTCTTCCTCGATTCCAAGGTACTACCTATGATGAGATCAAAAGCACAATACTGCAAGATACTGGAATCTAAAAGAAAACGCTGGAAATCTCAGTGGGTCGGGCAGCATCTGTGGAGAGGAAGCAGAGTTAACGCTTCGGGTCGCTGACCCTTCGTCAGAACTGGAGAGTGTTCGGAAAGAACGGACTCTTAGCCAGCACTGAAAGGGGGAGGAGCAGAAAGAACAAAAGGGAAGGTCTGTGATATGGTGGAAGGCAGGAGAGATTAAAGAGACACAAGGGATGCTGGGCCGACTGATGTTGGTAATGGCAGGAGTTAGAAAAAGATAAGCCTAGATAGGGCGTGAATGACGGGATAATTGCCAGCTACCATGGGAGAGAAAAAATATATAAGGTTGGGGGGGGTTTAAAAGGAGGACTGGGATCCAAAGATGGGCAGAGGTTACGCTCTGAAATTGTTGAACTGGATGTTGAGTCCCGAAGGCTGTAAAGTGCCTGAACGAAAGATGAGGTGCTGTTCCTTGAGCTTCGTTGGAACAGTGTAGGAGGCCGAGGACGGAGAGGTCAGAGTGGGAGTGGAGCGGAGAATTAAAGTGACAGGCAACCGGGTGCTTAGGGTCACATAAGAACATGAGAAATAGGAGCAGGAGTAGGCCACACAGGCCCTCGAGCCTGCTCCGCCATTCAATACGATCATGGCTGATCCGATCATGGACTCAGCTCCACTTCCCCGCCCGCTCCCCATAACCCCTTATTCCCTTATCGTTTAAGAAACTATCTTTTTCTGTCTTAAATTTATTCAATGTCCCGGCTTCCACAGCTCTCTGAGGCAGCGAATTCCACAGATTGACATAGAAACATAGAAAATAGGTGCAGGAGTAGGCCATTCAGCCCTTCGAGCCTGCACCACCATTCGATAAGATCATGTCTGATCATTCCCTCAGTACCCCTTTCCTGCTTTCTCTCCATACCCCTTGATCCCCTTATCCAACTCCCTCTTGAATATATCTAATGAACTGGCATCAACAACTCTCTGCGGCAGGGAATTTCACAGTTTAACAACTCTGAGTGAAGAAGTTTCTCCTCATCTCAGTCCTAAATGGCCCTCCCCCTTATCCTAAGCCTGTGTTCCCTGGTTCTTGACTTCCCCAACATCGGGAACATTCTTCCTGCATCTAACCTGTCCCGTCCCGTCAAGAATCTTGACATTTGGAGCGATCAACCTCCAACCCTCAAGAAATTTCTCCTCATCTCAGTTTTAAATGGAAGGCCCCTTATTCTAAGATTATGTCCCCAAGTTCTCGTCTTCCCCCATCAATGGAAACATCCTCTCTGTATCCACCTTGTCAAGCCCCCTCATAATCTTACACGTTTCAATAAGATCACCTCTCATTCTTTTGAATTCCAATGAGTAGAGGCCCAACCTACTCAACCTTTCCTCATAAGTCAACCCCCTCATCTCCGGAATGAACCGAGTGAATCTTCTCTGAACTGCCTCCAAAGCAAGTAAATATTTTCGTAAATATGGAAACCAAAACTGTACGCAGTATTCCAGGTGTGGCCTCACCAATACTCTCTATAATTGTAGAAAGATGTTCCTGCTTTTATATTCCATTCCCTTTAGAAACATAGTAAATAGGTGCAGGAGTAGGCCATTCGGCCCTTCGAGCCTGCACCACCATTCAATAAGATCATGGCTGATCATTCCTTCAGTACCCCTTTCCTGCTTTCTCTCCATACCCCTTGATCCCTTTAGCCATAAGGGCCAGATCGAACTCCCTCTTGAATTTTCTCGTCATCTCGGTCCTAAATGGCTTATCCCTTATCCTTAGACCGTGTCCCCTGGTTTTGGACTTCCCCAACATCGGGAACATTCTTCCTGCATCTAACCTGTCCAGTCCCGTCAGAATTTTAAATGTTTGAGATCCCCCCTCTCATCCTTCTAAACTCCAGTGAATACAGGCCCAGTCGATCCAGTCTCTCCTCATGTGTAAGTCCTGCCATCCCGGGAATCAGTCTGGTGAACCTTCGCTGCACTCCCTCAATAGCAATAAAGGCCAAATAGCATTGCCCTCCTGATCACTTGCTGGACCTGCATACTGACTTTCCTGCGCCAGGACCCCCAGGTCCTGCACCAATGTGGCACTTCGCAATTTTTCTCCATTTAAATCATTTGCTCTTCCATTTTTTTTTTCCTGCCAAAGTGCATAACCTCTCTCTTTGCAACATTATACTCCATCTGCCAAATTTTTGCCCACTCACTTAGCCTGTGCATATTTTTTATGTCCTCCTCACACATTGCTTTTCCTCCCATCTTTGTATCATCAGCAAACTTGGCTACGTTACACTTGGCGGTCACACTTGCAGACTGAACGCTGGTGTTCCGCAAAGCAATCACCCAATCTGCGTTTGGTCTCCCCAATGTAGAGGAGACCATCCGTACAAGATAGTCACCAGGAAATCAAACAGCGAATTCAGCGGCAATGTCTTTACCCAGAGATTTCTTTTGTGCTCCAGTCCCTGGAGTGGGACTTGAACCCACAACCTTCTGACTCAAGCGAGAGTGCTGCCCACTGAGCCACGGCTGACATTATAGAGTGGTGTTAATCTCCCTGGATTGAAGCACCGTGGGCTATGGGAGCAGGAGGAGGCCATTCAGCCCACCGAGCCTGCTCTGTCATCCAGCTAGATTGTGGCAGATCTGTACTGTGACCCGATTTACCCAGTTTACCTCCATAATCCCTTGATACCCTTACTCAACAAAAAAAACTTACTGGTCTCAATCTCGAGCACCAATTGTCCCCCCAACATTCACAGCCTTTTGAGGAAAGAGAGTTCCAGATTTCCCACTTTGAGTTCCCTGCTCCTGACCACTGACCAGCGACCCATTCTGACCAGAGCCCCTCAGTCCCATCGGGTGATGCGTGTGTGTCTCTATTTTGTTTTTCACCTGCGCCCACTAACCCCACCTCCCCCCCTCCCCCCCCGTAGAACTGCTTAACAGCAGTCACCTAGTGCAGGTAGAAAGGGGCACCATGGACAGTGCTCTGCACAGCCGGAGTGTATGCATGGAGAGACAATGAACAGAGAAAACCTGCATTTATATAGCACCTTTAACAACCTCTGGATGCCCTAAAGTGCTTTACAGCCAATGAAGTACTTTTGGAGTGCAGTCACTGTTGTAATGTGGGAAATGCGGCAGCTAATTTGCGCACAGCAAGCTCCCACACACAGCAATATGATAATGACCGGATAATCTGTTTTTGTTATGTTGGTTGAGGGATAAATATTGGCCCCAGGACACTGGGGAGTACTCCCCCTGCTCTTCTTCAAAATAGTGCCCTGGGATCTTTTACATCCACCTGAGAGAGCAGACGGGGCCTCGGTTTGACGTCTCGTCCGAAAGACGGCATCTCCGACAGTGCAGCGCTCCCTCAGTACTGCACTGGGAGTGTCAGCCTGGATTTATTTTTGTTGTGTTCAAGTCTCTGGAGTGGGACTGGGTCCCACAACCTTCTGAGATTGTGGGTTCAAACGGGACCCATCTGACTGTATCATCACACTGACTCTTTGTTTCTTTCTCCACAGCTGGTTTTGGACGGAGAAGCGCTTACTATGGCAGAACTCTCAGTATGTATTCCCCTTCCCTGCTCCGTAAACCTCTTATCAATCCTTTGGTCATCTAGTGGATGCACATGATTATACTGCAGCTCCCTCCACTGTCCCATCAAACACTCCCAGGGCAGGTACAGCATGGGGTTAGATACAGAGTAAAGCTCCCTCTACACTGTCCCATCAAACACTCCCAGGGCAGGTACAGCACGGGTTAGATACAGAGTAAAGCTCCCTCTAAACTGTCCCATCAAACACTCCCAGGGCAGGTACAGCACGGGTTAGATACAGAGTAAAGCTCCCTCTACACTGTCCCATCAAACACTCCCAGGGCAGGTACAGCGGGTTAGATACAGAGTAAAGCTCCCTCGACACTGTTCCATCAAACACTCCCAGGGCAGGTACAGGGGGTTAGATACAGAGTAAAGCTCCCTCTACACTGTCCCATCAAACACTCCCAGGGCAGGTACAGCACGGGGTTAGATACAGAGTAAAGCTCCCTCGACACTGTCCCAACAAACACTCCCAGGGCAGGTACAGGGGGTTAGATACAGAGTAAAGCTCCCTCTACACTGTCCCATCAAACACTCCCAGGGCAGGTACAGGGGGTTAGATACAGAGTAAAGCTCCCTCTACACTGTCCCAACAAACACTCCCAGGGCAGGTACAGCACGGGTAAGATACAGAGTAAAGCTCCCTCTACACTGTCCCATCAAACACTCCCAAGGCAGGTACAGGGGGTTAGATACAGAGTAAAGCTCCCTCTACACTGTCCCATCAAACACGGACGGACGTAGAGAGAGAGATGGGGGGGGGGGGGGATGAAAGAGAAAGAGACGGAGGGGGTAGGGGAAAGAGAGAGACGGAGGGGGGGGGGAGGAAGAGAGACGGAGTGGGGGGGGGGAGGAAGAGAGACGGAGTGGGGGGGGGAGGAAGAGAGACGGGGGGGGGAAAGAGAGAGAGACGGATGGGAGGGGGGGGGGAGAGAGAAGAGAGAGAGAGAGAGAGAGAGACGGAGGGGAGGGCAGAGAGAAGAGAGAGACGGAGGGGAGGGGGGGGGGAGAGAGAAGAGAGAGAGAGAGAGAGAGAGAGACGGAGGGGAGGGGAGGGGAGAGAGAAGAGAGAGAGAGAGAGAGACGGAGGGGAGGGGAGAGAGAAGAGAGAGAGAGAGACGGAGGGGAGGGGAGAGAGAAGAGAGAGAGAGAGAGAGAGAGACGGAGGGGAGGGGAGGGGAGAGAGTAGAGAGAGAGAGAGAGAGACGGAGGGGAGGGGAGGGGAGAGAGAAGAGAGAGAGAGAGACGGAGGGGAGGGGAGAGAGAAGAGAGAGAAGAGAGAGAGAGAGGGGAGGGGAGAGAGAGAGAGAGACGGAGGGGAGGGGAGAGAGAAGAGAGAGAGAGAGAGACGGAGGGGAGGGGAGGGAAGAGAGAGAGAGAGAGAGAGGGAGGGGAGGGGAGAGAGAAGAGAGAGAGACGGAGGGGAAGGGAGGGGAGGGGAGAGAGAAGAGAGAGAGAGAGACGGAGGGGAGGGGAGGGGAGAGAGAAGAGAGAGAGAGAGACGGAGGGGAAGGGAGGGGAGAGAGAAAGAGAGAGAGAGACGGAGGGGAGGGGAGAGAGAAGAGAGAGAGAGAGAGACGGAGGGGAAGGGAGGGGAGGGGAGAGAGAAGAGAGAGAGAGAGACGGAGGGGGAGGGAGGGGAGGGGAGAGAGAAGAGAGAGACGGAGGGGAAGGGAGGGGAGGGGAGAGAGAGAGAGACGGAGGGGAAGGGAGGGGAGGGGAGAGAGAAGAGAAAGAGAGAGACGGAGGGGAAGGGAGGGGAGGGGAAGGGAGGGGAGGGGAGAGAAGAGAGAGAGAGACGGAGGGGAAGGGAGGGGAGGGGAGAGAGAAGAGAGAGAGAGACGGAGGGGAAGGGAGGGGAGGGGAGAGAGAAGAGAGAGAGAGAGAGACGGAGGGGAAGGGAGGGGAGAGAGAAGAGAGAGAGAGAGACGGAGGGGAAGGGAGGGGAGGGGAGAGAGAAGAGAGAGAGAGAGACGGAGGGGAGGGGAGAGAGAAGAGAGAGAGAGAGACGGAGGGGAAGGGAGGGGAGGGGAGAGAGAGAGAGACGGAGGGGAAGGGAGGGGAGAGAGAAGAGAGAGAGAGAGACAGCCAGAAAGGGGGAGAGAGAGACAGCCAGAGAGGGGGAGGGAGAGAGAAGAGAGAGAGACAGCCAGAGAGGGGAGGAGAGAGAGAGAGAGAGACACGGAGGGGGGGGAAAGAGAGAGAGAGAGAGGGGGAGGAGGAGGGGTGGGGGGGAGAGAGACGGGGAGGGGGGAGACAGAGAGCGGGAGAGAGATGGGGGGGGAGGGGAGAGAGAGACGGAGTGGGGTAGGGGGAGAGAGAGACGGGGGGGGGGAGAGGGTGGGAGAGAGGGCGACGAGGTGGTGGGGAAGGGGGAGAGAGACGAGGTGGGGGGAGAGCGGGGAAGAGCGACGTGGGTGTGGGGAGAGAGACGGGGGGGGTGGGGTAGAGAGAGATGGGGAGGGGACAGG
This sequence comes from Pristiophorus japonicus, assembly GCF_044704955.1. Lineage (NCBI taxonomy): Eukaryota > Metazoa > Chordata > Chondrichthyes > Pristiophoridae > Pristiophorus > Pristiophorus japonicus. Next base: position 4,541,254 of record NC_091979.1, read on the forward strand.
GAGACGCATCTCACCCTTCGGGGTGAAGCCTGGGAACCCACCTGCTAATTTCCACTTTGATCAAGGCAGTGGTCCACACTTTGAACCCCCATTTGGTCTCTTCCCCCCCTTCCTGCAAGGTGCTGACTCCTCGAAGGGTTCCACAGGCCCCCCCGCCCCCCCGTGTGCCCCTATGAGATCCCAATGGGGTTCCACTCGACCTGGGAGGACCTGGTTGGGTTGGACCATCATGCGTGAGAAACGTGGGGGGGGCTGGGTGGGGCGAGGGAGTGTGCGGCAGGTCGGTCGGTAACTGGCAGCGGGTCTGGAGGGGTTGGGGCGGTGAGTCGCGGGCTGGTGATCCTTGAAGGGGTAGGGTGGGGGTTGGGGGCAAGGGAGGGCAGGAGGTGGTCGTGGGGGGGTTTGGGGCCAGTGACCCACAAGGGGTCAGACGGTGGGGGGGCACGAGGATTGCGCGGGTTCCTCTGGTGGCTGTGTAATTCAGAAGTCTGTGTTTACGCACCCTGTCCTGCTGCAATCCTCAAACAACGTATCGACTCTCGCCCTCGCAGTACCTCCCGAAGTCCAGCCGGCTGATCGGCCAGTCGGTGCGGCGCTCTCCGCGGAGCAGTGTACTCCACAACGTTGTGGAATCCTCGCTGGCCCCTGACTACAGTGATTCTCTAACCCCGTCGGATGCCACCGGCCCAATCACCCGCAAAAAGGTAAACTCTGCAACTTGCTAAAGAACTTGCACTTGTGTAGCAACCTCAGTGTGTCCTGGCCTGCATTTATCCTTCAACCAACATCTTTCAGATAATGAAAGGGTTGGCTATTGGAGAAATGGGGAAATGGGGAGACCAGTGCCAGAGGTCATACAGAAAGACTTGGATTTATATAACTTGAACCCATGACCTTCCGACTCCGAGGGATGTTACCCACTGAGCCACGGCTGAACGGCTAGAATCGTAGAATAATTTATATAGCGCCTTTCACGACCACAGATGTCTCAAAGTGCTTTACAGCCAATGAAGTAATTTTGGAGTGCAGTCACTGTCGTAATGTGGGTAACACGGCAGCCAATTTGCGCACAGCAAGCTCCCACAAACAGCAATGAGATAATGACCAGATAATCTCTTTTTTTTTTTTTGTGATGTTGATTGGGGGATAAATATTGGCCCCAGGACACCGGGGAGAACTCCCCTGCTCTTCTTCGAAATAGTGGCCGTGGGATGTTCCGTCCACTTGAGAGAGACTGGATCAACTGGACCTGTATTCACTGGAGTTTAGAAGAATGAGAGGGGATCTCATAGAAACATATAAAATTCTGACGGGATTGGACAGGTTAAATGCAGGAAGAATGTTCCCGATGCTGGGGAAGTCCAGAACCAGGGGACACAGTCTAAGGATAAGGGGTAAGCCATTTAGGACCGAGATGAGGAGAAACTTCTTCACTCAGAGAGTTGTTAACCTGTAGAATTCCCTGCCGCAGAGAGTTGTTGATGCCAGTTCGTTGGATATATTCAAGAGGGAGTTAGATATGGCCCTTACGGCTAAAGGGATCAAGGGGTATGGAGAGAAAGCAGGAAAGGGGTACTGAGGTGAATGATCAGCCATGAACTCATTGAATGGCGGTGCAGGCTCGAAGGGTCGAATGGCCTGCTCCTGCACCTATTTTCTATGTTTCTATGAAAGACGGCACCTCCGTCAGTGGGGCACTCCCTCAGCGCTGCACTGGAGGTGACAGCTTAGATTTATTTTTTGTGCTCAAGTCCCTGGTGTGCACCCTACTGACTCAGACGAGTGTGCTACCCACTGAGCCACAGCTGACACTCCCAAAATATAAGATAGTCGCTAAGAAATCCCATAGGGAATTCAGGAAAAACATCTTTAACCAGAGAACGGTGAGCAGTGTTCCCATTCATTTTTTTGGGGTGCGCGGCCAATTTTCGGGTTGGCTGACAAACTAGTGAAATGTCGCAAAGACCGGTGCTTGGGCCTCAGCTATTCACAATCTATAATCAATGATTTGGATGAAGAGACCAAATGTAATATATCCAAGTTTGCTGATGATACAAAGTTAGGTGGGAATGCATGTTGTGAGGAGGATGCAAAGAGACTTCAAGGGGATACGGACATGTTAAGTGAGTGAAATTGCAATTATAAAGGGCCCTGGTGAGACCAAACCTGGAGTACAGTCTCCTTACCCAAGGAAAGGTTTACTTGCCATAGAGGGAATGCAACAAAGGTTCACCAGACTGATTCCTGGGATGTCAGCTGTGGCTCAGTGGGCAGCACTCTCGCCTCCGAGTCAGAAGATTGTGGGTTCAAGTCCCACTCCAGGAACCTGAGCACATAAATCCAGGCTGACACTCCCAGTGCAGTGCTGAGGGAGTGCTGCACTGTCGGAGGTGCTGCCCTTTGGAGACGTCTGCCCCCTCAGATGGATGTAAAAGATCCCATGGCACTATTTTGAAGAAGAGCAGGGGAGTTATCCCTCAATCAACATAACAAAACCACTCTATATAATTTCAAGTCTTTCTTATGGGGGGGATTGTCCTATGAGGAGAGATTGAGCAGACTGGGCCGATATTCTCTAGAGTTTAGAAGAATGAGAGGTGATCTCATTGAAACATACAAAGTTCTTACAGGGCTTGACAGGATAGATGCAGGGAGGGTGTTTCCCCCCGGGCTGGGGAGTCTAGAACCAGGGGTCACAGTCTCAGGATAAGGGGTCGGCCATTTAGGACTGAGATGAGGAGAAACTTCTTCACTCAGAGGGTGGTGAATCTCTGGAATTGTCAGCCCCAGAGGGCTGTGGATGCTCAGTTTTTGAGTATATTCAAGGCAGAGATCGATAGATGTTTGGATACGAAGGGATATGTGGATAGTGCACGGAAGTGGAGTTGAGGTCGAAGTTCAGCCATGATATTGAATGGCGGAGCAGGCTTGAGGGGCCGAATGGCAGACTCCTGCTCCTCGTTCTTATGTTCATATCTCCATGCATGCGCGTTTTTTTCCAGTGAGCCAGCTGCACTGGGCCTCCAGATAGTTGCAAAGCCGTGTTGTTTAAAGGGAGCATTGATGATGGGGAATGTGGAACTCGCTGCCACAGGGAGGGGTTGAGGCGAACAGCGTAGATGCATTTAAGGGGAAGCTAGATAAACACACAAGGGAGAAAGGAATAGACGGTTGTGTTGAGAGGCGAGGGATGAAGTAAGGTGGAAGGAGGCACCAGTTGGGCCGGAGGGCGATTCTGAGCTGTACGTAGAATGCCCCAAGTTCTGTATAATCACACTGACCAAGTTCTGTGTTTTTTTAAATTTCCGTTGACCAACACCCCGCCCCATCGCAGAGCAAGGTCAAAGTGCGGGCAGCCAGCATCTCTGAGCCGAGCGACAGTGACTTGGACGCTCGAAACACACCGGTCTCGTCGCGTGAGTACCTGTCGCTTTATCAGCGCCTGCCCAGATCTGCGGAGGGGAAGCGAGGACGTGCGGGGATGTCCGCGTGCTCGAATGGCGAAGGGTGTGGGGTGGTTGGGGCGGGGTTGGGCGGGCAGTTGAGAGGAAACGGCCAAGTTCAAGGCTATCTCAGGTCATTTTAATAATCGGGATCGACAGTAAACCAATCAGATGGATATATTGTGTTTAATCAGTGTTTAAGACTGAATATAACGTATTAGTTATACAGCAAAAAACACACGACCGTAACCAGTAGCTGGTATCGATCCCGATCGGACAAATGGTTACCGATAGTGAGCAGTTCTCTGGCTTGCAGTCTCTTTCTACTTGTCTAGAGCTTCCTTCAGTAAAGCATGGATCACCTCGAAGAGTGTTCGACCAGCTCAACTTCTGTTTCACTCTCCCCTCTCACCGTTTGTGCGGTTATTCTTGATTAGGCTATGTTGGTTCTCTCTTTCAGGGTAGGCCTTACCTGCGATATTGACAAGACCTATTGTCCTGTGCAGGTTTCCTTAAAACATTAATATCCAATAAGGCTTCTATGTCTTTGTCTCGGTTCTTATTTCAAGAACCTGCCCTAAAGATGTCTTGCGATTTTGGCCACATGTTATTCTTGGTTTACACTAACCCAGGGTTTCTTACCCTCGTCCCTATTCTCTCAGCTACAATTTTGAAGCCCAAACCAGAAAACTGCTTGCTTCAGCCTGTTGTAAATCTGTGGCATTCACTGCCTCAGAGAGCAGTGGAAGCTGGGACATTGAATAAATTTAAGACAGAGATAGACAGTTTCTTAAATGATAAGGGAATAAGGGGTTATGGGGAGTGGGCAGGGAAGTGGAGCTGAGTCCATGATTGGATCAACCATGGTGGAGCGGGCTCGAGGGGCCATATGGCCGACTCCTCCTATTATGTTTTTATATTCCCTCCTTTATGAAGTAGCTACATGTTTACATTAACTCCCTAAACTTCCATCCATTCTAAGTCTTCCTATAAGAAATTGTCTTAAAGTTACATAAACAAGGTTCAATAAGAACTTAAGAAATAGGAGCAGGAGTCGGCCATATGGCCCCTCGAGCCTGCTCCGCCATTTAATAAGATCATGGCTGATCTGATCATGGACTCAGCTCCACTTCCCCGCCCGCTCCCCATAACCCCTTATTCCCTTATCGGTTAAGAAACTGTCTATCTCTGTCTTGAATTTATTTAATGACCCAGCTTCTATAGCTCTCTGAGGCAGCGAATTCCCCAGATCCACAACCCCCTAAGAAATGTCTCCTCATCTCTGTTTTAAATGGGCGGCACCTTATTCTAAGATCATGCCCCCTAGTTCTAGTCTCCCCCATCAGTGGAAACATCCTCTCTGCATCCACCTTGTCAAGCCCCCTCATAATCTTATATGTTTCGATAAGATCACCTCTCATTCTTCTGAATTCCAATGAGTGGAGGCCCAACCTCCTCAACCTTTCCTCATAAGTCCACCCCCTCAACCTAGTGAACCTTCTCTGAACTGCCTCCAAAGCAAGTATATCCTTTCGTAAATACGGAAACCAAAACTGCACGCAGTATTCCAGATGTGGCCTCACCAATACCCTGTATAACTGTAGCAAGACTTTCCTGCTTTTATACTCCTTTCCCTTTGCAATAAAGGCCAAGATTCCATTGGCCTTCCTGATCACTTGCTGTACCTGCATACTATCCTTTTGTGTTTCATGCACAAATACCTCCAGGTCCCGCTGTACTGCAGCACTTTGCAATCTTTCTCCATTTAAATAATAACTTGCTCTTTGATTTTATTTCTGCCAAAGTGCATGACCTCACACTTTCCAACATTATACTCCATCTGTCCTTCCAAGTCGTTAATATAGAGATTCTAAATAGTTGGGGTCCCAGCACTGATCCCTGCAGCACCCCTCTAGTTACTGGTTGCCAACCCGAGAATGAACCATTTATCCCGACTCTCTGTTTTCTGTTAGTTAGCCAATCCTCTATCCATGCTAATATATTACCCCCAACCCCGTGAACTTTTATCTTGTGCAGTAACCGTTTATGTGGCACCTTGTCAAATGCCTTCTGGAAGTCCAAATACACCACATCCACTGGTTCCCCCTTATCCACCCTGTTTGTTACATCCTCAAAGAACTCCAGCAAATTTGTCAAACATGATTTCCCTTCATAAATCCATGCTGACTCTGCCTGACCGAATTTTGCTTTTCCAAATGTCCTGCTACTGCTTCTTTAATAATGGACTCCAACATTTTCCCAACCACAGATGTTGGGCTAACTGGTCTATAGTTTCCTGCTTTTTGTCTGCCTCCTTTTTTAAATTGGGGGTGTTACATTTGCAGTTTTCCAATCTGCTTGGACCTCCCCAGAATCCAGGGAATTTTGGTAAATTACAACCAATGCATCCACAATCCCTGCTGCTACTTCTCTTAAGATCCTAGGACACGAGCCATCAGGTCCAGGGGAATCTGCCTTTAGTCCCATTATCTTACTGAGTACCACCTCCTTAGTGATTGTGATTGTGTTACATTCCTCCCCCACTATAACCCCTTGACTATCCACTGTTGGAATATTGTTTAGTTATTCAAGTCTTGTCTTTAAAAACAACAGATAATCACTGAGCAACAGGGAGATTGTATATAGTACACAGAACTATCCCACTCTGTAGGAAACCAAGACATTAGTATTTCTAAGCATTCCACTGATCCGGAGACTTTCCATCTGCAGTTCGAACATCCGAGTTTAAACAGCATTTTTTTGCGTCAGTTTCAATTGGATAACCATTTACATTTTTAAGCATCCCTGATTTGTAACACACGTAGGTGGGTGCTGGGGAGGGGCCACTTGGGAATATGTTAAATGTTTAATTCTCAACCCCATCACCCCCCACCCCCCAACTGCATCATCCAGTGGATGCTAACATGTTAGTTCAACCATACAGAGATCCCAATGCCCCCTTATTGTAGCATTCAATTCTGCTCCGCCATTCAATAAGATCATGGCTGATCTGATCATGGACCCAGCTCCACTTCCCTGCCCGCTCCCCATAACCCTTCACTACCTTATCGCTCAAAAATCTGTCTATCTCCACCTTAAATTTATTCAATGTCCCAGCCTCCACAGCTCTCTGGGGCAGAGAATTCCACAGATTTACAACCCTCTCATCTCAGTTTTAAATGGACGGCCCCTTATTCTAAGACCATGCCCCCTAGTTCTAGTCTCCCCCATCAGTGGAAACATCCTCTCTGCATCCACCTTGTCAAGCCCCCTCATTATCATAAGTTTCAATAAGATCACTTTTCATTCTTCTGAACTCCAATAAGTAGAGGCCCAACCTGCTCAACCTTTCCTCGTAAGTCAACCCCCTCATCCCCGGAATCAACCGAGTGAACCTTCTCTGAACTGCCTCCAAAGCAAGCATATCCTTTTGTAAATATGGAAACCAAAACTGTACGCAGTACTCCGGGTGTGGCCTCACCAATACCCTGTACAGTTGTAGCAGGACTTCCCTGTTTTTATACTCTATCCCCCTTGCAATAAAGGCCAAGATTCCATTTGCCTTCCTGATCACTTGCTGTACCTGCATACTAACCTTTTGTGTTTCATGCACCAGTACCCCCAGGTCCCGCTGTACTGCGGCACTTTGCAATCTTTCTCCATTTAAATTATAATTTGCTTTTCTATTATTTCTGCCAATTCTGCTCCTATGATTCTTCACCCTCAGAGTAGTCGGGTTGTGCCATAAATGATCATGGAAACAATGAGAATGTATTAAGTGGGGAAGCGAGTTTAGCCAATTGACCGTTCCTAAAAACTGCGTTGCCTTGCCGATTTTTTTTCTTTCTTCAAATCCGCATCTTAATTCCGCAGGCATCGTCTTGCAACATCAGGAGGACATCAAGAGGATGGACGAGCTGCGGGGTCAGATCGGGGACGACTGGCTACGATACCAGCATCACCTGAAGGATCGCGAGGAGCGGCACGAGGAGGAGGAGGAGGCGGAGGAGGAGGGGGGGGACTCTGAGATGGCCAACACCTCCGCCACTCGGGATGAGGCTGGCAGCTCCACCAGCATCTTCCTGCACAGCCACAGCCCGGGGCCCGCCTCCGTCGACGACTCCGACCCTGGCCAGGGGGACGAGCCAACCCTCGTGGCCGAGTGCGGCGCCTCCAGCTACCTCGCTCCCGAGGACGGAGCTTACGGGAACGACCTGCCGCCCTTCCTGGAGGCTCAGGAGGAGGAGGAGGAGGAGGAGGAGGAGGAGGAGGAGCCGGTGCGAGGTACGGAGAGCGCGGTGCGATTGCGGAAACCCTGTTTCTCCCTGCCCACCAGCCCCGCTTGTATTGATATAAGGTGCAAGGAATTGGGTACCCTGACCGGTTGATAGCTCTCTCCCATCAGCTCCGTGGGCAGCACCCTCGCCTCTGAGTCAGAAGGTCGTGGGTTCAAGTCCCACTCCAGGGACTTGGGCACAAAACTCGAGGCCCACACTCCCAGTGCAGGGCTGAGGGAGCGCCGCACTGTCGGAGGTGCCGTCTTTCAGATGAGACGTTAAACCGAGGCACCGTCTGTCCCCTCAAGTGGTCGTAAAAGACCCCACGGCCACTGTTTCGAAGAAGAGCAGGGGGAGTCCTGCACCTTGAGTCTCGTCGCCGAGAGCATGCAGAAACCAAGCGCAGGCAGCGGAAGGAGCGTGCGGCAAACCTCCCCTTCCCTCAACCACTGTCTGTCCCACCTGTGACAGAGACTGTGGTTCTCTTATTGGACTGTTCAGCCACCTAAGGACTCACTTTTAGAGTGGAAGCAAGTCTTCCTCGATTCTGAGGGACTGCCTGTGATGATGATGGCCCACCAACCAACACCACTTTAAAAAAATAACCTCCACCCAAAAGAAACCTAGATTATTTCCATAAGCAGAGAGGTCAACAACCAGGGGGCACAGATTTAAAGTAGTTGGGGGGAGGTTTTGAGGGGATTTGAGAGGAAATGTCTTCACCCAGAGGGTGGTGGGGGTCTGGAACTCACGGCCTGAAAGGGGGGTAGAGGCAGAAACCCTCACCACATTTAAACAGTACCTGGATGTGCACCTGAAGTACCGTAACCTACAGGGCTACGGACCCAGAGCTGGAAAGTGGGATTAGGCCGGGTAGCTCTTGGTCGGCCGGCTGTAAACTGCACTGATTGTCGGGTCGTTGTCTCATTGCTGTTTGTGGGCTCTTGCTATACGTGAATTAACTGCTGCGTTTCCTACATTACGGCCGATTTTTGGAAGTGTTGTAAAGCCCTTTTTGCGGGACGTCCCCGAAATGGCGCTGTGTAAACACGGGTCCCTGTCTTGTGCCGCAGACGTGTGCCAGCCCTTCATCGTGGGGCGGGTGGTGGAGGAGGAGCCCGAGCTGGAGAACAGCTGGATGTTCCTGCGGGTGACCGAGGACAAGCTGCTGGAGGTGGACCTGATGAACGCTGACGTCCTGGAGCAGCTGGAGCTCAGCAGCCTGACTGCCGTCCACACCTCCGAGGAGTTCTGGGAGGTAAGTCCGAGCCTGGGACCCACCCACTGTGTGGCCAGTCGGGGCTGAGGGCGGTCTCGGTTCTCGGACATTCAAGTGACGCCATCAGGATATTATTTTCGAGACTGGTGCAGCGCCAGGCTGTATCGTGCAACACAGGAGACCATTCGGCTCCTCCTGTTTGTGCCAGCCCTTATTCCTTACCCCCACAGCCCTGCTAATTTTTCCCCTTCAACTATTTATCCAAATCCCTTTTGAAAGTTATTATTGAATCTCCTTCCAGCACTCTTTCAGGCAGTGCGTTCCAAATCATAACTCTGTTTTTTAACAAAAAAAATTCCACTCATCTCCTCTCTCTGTTTCTCTGCGTGTGAGAGGCTGTGTCCCACTCACTCGTTTCCCCAGGTCTCTGGGGGTCAGAGGCTGTGTCCCACTCACTCGTTTCCCCAGGTCTCTCGGGGTCAGAGGCTCTGCCCCACTCACTAGTTTCCCCAGGTCTCTGGGGGTCAGAGGCTGTATCCCATTCACTAGTTTCCCCAGGTCTCTGGGGGTCAGGGGCTGTGCCTCCCTCAATAGTTTCCCCAGGTCTCTGGGGGGTCAGAGGCTGTGCCTCCCTCAATAGTTTCCCCAGGTCTCTGGGGGTCAGAGGCTCTGTCTCCCTCAATAGTTTCCCCAGGTCTCTGGGGGTCAGAGGCTCTGTCTCCCTCAATAGTTTCCCCAGGTCTCTGGGGGTCAGAGGCTCTGTCTCCCTCAATAGTTTCCCCAGGTCTCTGGGGGTCAGAGGCTCTGTCTCCCTCAATAGTTTCCCCAGGTCTCTGGGGGTCAGAGGCTCTGTCTCCCTCAATAGTTTCCCCAGGTCTCTGGGGGGGTCAGAGGCTCTGTCTCCCTCAATAGTTTCCCCAGGTCTCTGGGGGGTCAGAGGCTGTGCTTCCCTCAATAGTTTCCCCAGGTCTCTGGGGGGGTCAGAGGCTCTGTCTCCCTCAATAGTTTCCCCAGGTCTCTGGGGGTCAGAGGCTCTGTCTCCCTCAATAGTTTCCCCAGGTCTCTGGGGGGGTCAGAGGCTCTGTCTCCCTCAATAGTTTCCCCAGGTCTCTGGGGGGGTCAGAGGCTCTGTCTCCCTCAATAGTTTCCCCAGGTCTCTGGGGGGTCAGAGGCTGTGCCTCCCTCACTAGTTTCCCCAGGTCTCTGGGGGTCAGAGGCTCTGCCTCTCTCAATAGTTTCCCCAGGTCTCTGGGGGGTCAGAGGCTCTGCCTCCCTCAATAGTTTCCCCAGGTCTCTGGGGGGTCAGAGGCTCTGCTTCCCTCAATAGTTTCCCCAGGTCTCTGGGGGGTCAGAGGCTCTGCCTCTCTCAATAGTTTCCCCAGGTCTCTGGGGGATCAGAGGCTCTGCCTCTCTCAATAGTTTCCCCAGGTCTCTGGGGGTCAGAGGCTCTGCCTCCCTCAATAGTTTCCCCAGGTCTCTGGGGGGTCAGAGGCTCTGCCTCTCTCAATAGTTTCCCCAGGTCTCTGGGGGGTCAGAGGCTCTGCCTCCCTCAATAGTTTCCCCAGGTCTCTGGGGGGTCAGAGGCTCTGCCTCCCTCAATAGTTTCCCCAGGTCTCTGGGGGTCAGAGGCTCTGTCTCTCTCAATCGGCTCCTCAAGAGTCACTGATTTTAACAAGCATGGCCTTTCTCCTTCCATCGCCCCATAAATCTGGCATACTCGCGAACAATGCCGGGCAGGCGCAAACCATTTGGTCCCATCCCGCCTGTCCCATACAATGGCGATATCTTGTGCACCTCTAAATCGCAGAGCTTTAATTTTTAATGTAATGGTCCTGATGGTGAGCTCCTCTTGTATCTGTGCATCTCAAAACTCTCTTCACAAAGGATGTGCCTGCTGGGTGTGACCGTGGGTGTGTGTCGGAGGGTCTGTGTGTCACTGCACGTTGCTTGAAGTAACCACCTCGCTTCCAGCAAGCTAACCTTTTCTCCCCCCTCCTCGAACACGGGCGTTCGGTGTGGAAGCTCGCCAGGACCTGTCTGCGCTGTCATCTCTCGGCAGACTTTGGGTGCAACGCGACCCCCTGCTCCTTTCCTGTCGGTTGAAGTTGACGGGGTTTTAGCGGAAGACGTGCGACGGCGCTGCTGGCGACGAGGCGATGACGCGCCGGAGTGCCGTATCCGGTTGTTCGTTCGGTTCCGTCTCGGACCGCAGCCACGGAATCGCCGGGCGGCCTCCTGTCCGGTCTCGCCGGGTCATCCACTCCCGCCGAAAGAGCAGCGGTAAAGAAATGACTGGCGCGCAGTGGGATCAAAATGGATCGTTTCACTCCTGTCTGCCACTGCCACCAGTACACGCGTGTGTGTGTGTGCGCGCACACATCACCGGCACGTATGTTACCTCCGGGAAAGTACACTGGGGAAAAGGTGACTTCTCACTCGCACCCACCCCTTGTATGTCCAACCCGTGTACAGTAACGCACCACGTATAAGCCGAGCATGCCGCCCTCATGGGGGGGTGGGGGGGAGAGAGCTTCTCTGCCACGACCCCTGAGCTGGGCTTGGTTTATAAGAACATAAGAGCTGGAGTCGGCCATTCGGCCCCTTGAGCCTGCTCCGCCATTCAATAAGATCACGGCTGATCTTCGACCTCAACTCCACTTTCCCGCCCGATCCCCATATCCCTTGATTCCCTCAATGTCCAAAAATCTATCGATCTCAGCCTTGAATATACTCAAAGACTGAGCCTCCACAGCCCTCTGGGGCAGAGAATTCCAAAGATTCACCACCCTCTGAGTGAAGAAATTTCTCCTCATCTCAGTCCTAAATGGCCGACCCCTTATCCTGAGACTGTGTCCCCTGGTTCTAGACTCCCCAGCCCGGGGGAAACACCCTCCCTGCATCTACCCTGTCAAGCCCTGTAAGAATTTTGTATCTTTCAGTGAGATCCCCTAAACTGGATAATGTAGATCTAGTCTACTCAATCTCTCCTCGTAGGACATTCTTCCCCCTATCTCAGGAATCGGTCCTGACTGGAAAGATTTCTCCCCATCTCAGTCCTAAATGGATGACCCCTTATCCCGAGCCTTTGAGCCCCTAGTTCTAGACTCCGATTTTGTTCCTGTTAGTGCAGGTGATGAGAGGATCCTGGCTACATGGGTGCGTGAGAGGGGCTGTGTTTTATTTCTTCCCACCTCGCCGCTCTTGAATATACTCAACGACTGATCCTCCACCGCCCTCTGGGGCAGAGAATGCCAGAGATTCACCCCCCTCTGAGTGAAGAAATCTCCCCTCATCTCCGTCCATATGGCCGACCCTTTATTCTGAGACTGTGACCCCTGGTTCCAGACTCTCCATCCAGGGGAAACAGCCTCTCCGCATCTAACCTTGTCAAACCCTCTTACGAATTTTGTATGTTTCAATGTCATCACCTAAACTCCAAAGAGTACCCGAGGCAAGGGGGGGACTGAGTTTAATTGTGCCCCCGTTCCCCCTCCCACCCCCACCTGTGGCTGATTTAGCACATTCCCAATGCCTCCCCAAGTGGTGTAGCGCCCCCTCGCTGAGTCCCGTCTCTGTTCTGCCCATTTCCAGGGGTGAGTGGGATTCTTTTTTAAGTGGGCGGAATCTCCCCGGACTGGTCCGCACCATGCGGCTTATACGAGGTGCATGCTGTGTTTCCCCCCCACATTCCCCCCCCCCCCCCCCGGCCCCTTGCGCCTGCAGCCAAGATCCCCTTGTAACACAATCTTCTTTATTCCAGGAAAATAATTCTGAGTCTTGCCTTTCTCGGCAGAGTAGAGGCCGGGCTCTCCCCACAGTGGAATGTTGCTTCAGTTACATCCGCAGGGATAAACGCAAGAGGAAGTACGTGATCCTGGACAAGAACCCACAGGAGGCATCTCAGGTGAGCACGGATAAAGAGCACAAAGTAAGGTTGAGCAGGCTGGGCCTATACTCACTGGAGTTTAGAAGAATTACTCGTGTGCAAGATAAACAACAACACAGGCATAAGGCATAAGAAATAGGAACAGGAGGAGAAACTTCTTCACTCAGAGAATTGTGAACCTGTAGAATTCTCTACCACAGAGAGTTGTTGATGCCAGTTCGTTGGATATATTCAAGAGGGAGTTAGATGTGGCCCTTACAGCTAAAGGGATCAAGGGGTATGGAGAGAAAGCAGGAAAGGGGTACTGAGGTGAATGATCAGCCATGATCTTATTGAATGGTGGTGCAGGCTCGAAGGGCCGAATGGCCTACTCCTGCACATATTTTCTATGTTTCTATACAGCCCCTCGAGCCTGCTCCACCATTTAATACGATCATGGCTGCTCCGATCGTGGACTCAGCTCCACTTCCCTGCCCGCTCCCCATAACCCCCTAGCCCCTTATCGTTTAAAAAAACTTGTTACCGTGTTGCAATTTCTATGTAAATATTTGTGTGTTTTAAGGCTGAGAGTATTATATTTGTTTGAGCTAATAGTAATGGAGAGGGAGTTCGAATGTTTGTGAGAAAAATCATATTATGCAATGTCTGTAGTCTCTATTACAAAAGTTTGCAAATCTTTTCAAAAAGGAAAGTGGTTTAATAAAGTGGTCTTATATTGAAACATAAGATTCTGAGGTGATTTGACAGGGTAGATGCAGACAGGATGTTCCCCTTGTGGGGAATTTAGAACTATAGTTTCAGAATAAGGGGTCGCCCGTTTAAAACGGAGATGAGGAGGAATTTCTTCTGAGGATTGTGAATCTATGGAATTCTCTGCCCCAGAGAGCTGTGGAAGCTGGGTCATTGAATATATTTAAGGTGGAGATAGACAGATTTTTGAACGATAGGGAAGTAAAGGGTTAGTGGAGTTGAGGCCAAGATCGGAGCAGCCGTGATCTTATTGAATGGCGGAGCAGGCTCGAGGGGCTGTATAGAAACATAGAAAATAGGTGCAGGAGTAGGCCATTCGGCCCTTCGAGCCTGCACCGCCATTCAATATGATCATGGCTGATCATGGGATGTGGTGTCGCTGGCAAGGCCGACATTTATTGCCCCTTGAGAAGGTGGTGGCCTTGAACCGCTGCAGTCCGTGTGGTGAAGGCCCTAGGCCGATGGCAGTTTATATTTTATTATAGCGGTTTGGTACAACTGTCTCTCTCACTGGGCCATTTCAGACGGCAGTGAAGAACCAACCACAGTGCTGTGTGTCTGCAGTCACACATAGGACAGACCGGGCAAGGACGGCAGATCTCCTTCCCTAGAGGGCGTTAGTGAACCAGTTGGGTTTATTATGACAATCCAGTAGTTTTAGTTGTCACCATTACTGACAAACTAGCTTTTTAATTCCAGACTTATTTAATGAACTGAATTTAAATTCCCCAGCTGCCGTGGTGGGATTTGAACTCTGGTCTCCGGGTGATTAGTCCGGGCCCCTGGATTACGAGTCCAGTAACATAATCTCTATGCTACTGTTACTCGACTGATACCTGGACCCCAAGGATTAAATTATGAAGAGAGATTACACAAACTAGGGTTGTATTCCCTTGTCAAAACCATAGGCTTTGGAATTCCCTCCATAAACCTCTCTGCCTCTCGACTTTTTTTTCCCCTTTTAAAGCTCCCTAAAGCCCTCTCTGACCTTGTCTCCTTATGTGGCTCGGTGTCACATTCTGTTTGATCACGTTTTATTACGTTGAAGGCACTATACAAATGCAGAACATCGTGGGCGGAGGTGCAGTGAATGAGGGTACGGGGATCCAGGGGTAGCCTGGCCCAGCCCACACTGCGATATGTGTGCGCACTAGGTCTCCAGTCGTCCTGGATAACCCTTGCCACTGGATAAAGGCCGAGCTGTGTCGAGCCCATGCGGTGGCTGGTGTGCAATGGCATCTTCCACCCCCTCAACTGGAGTTCAGGACTGCAACATCGGGCCCTTCATTGAAACATCTGTGAACTCGTGTGGAAGCAAGTCATCCTCGTTCAAAGGACCGCCTATGATGACACATGCAAGTTGTTAGTGGTGGTTAAGGGATGATTTGATCGAAGTTTTCAAGATATTAAGGGGGTAGATAGAGAGAGACAATGTGTGCTGGTTGGGGTGTCTGGTACCGGAGGGCATGGCCTAAAAATTAGAGCCAGACCTTTTTAGAAGTGTAATTAGGAAACACTTCTACCCTCAAGTGTGGTAGAAGTTAGGGAACTCTCTTCCGCAAACAGCAATTGGTGCTGGGTCAGTTCATTTTGTTGACTATGATGAGGGTTAACCAGGATGTCGTTGAGGTTTTTGAAATGGCTTTGAACACTGGGTCAAGCAATACGCAGCACACAGCTGAAAATTCATTCACTAACAACTTGCATTTGTATAGCGCCGTTACTGTAGTAAAATGTGCTTATCAAACAGAATGCATCTGCAAGTATTAAGGGATATAGAATCATAGCATCATAGACATTTACAGCGCGGAAGGAGGCCATTCGGCCCATCGTGTCCGTGCCGGCCGACAGAGCTACCCAGCCTAATCCCACTTTCCAGCTCTCGGTCCGTAGCCCTGTAGGTTACGGCACTTCAGGTGCACATCCAAGTACTGTTTAAATGTGGTGAGGGTTTCTGCCTCTACCCCCCTTTCAGGCCGTGAGTTCCAGACCCCCACCACTCTCTGGGTGAAGACATTTCCCCTCAAATCCCCTCTAAACCTCCCCCCAATTACTGTAAATTTATGCCCCCTGGTTGTTGACCCCTCTGCTAAGGGAAACGGGTCCTTCCTATCCACTCTATCCAGACTCCTCATAATTTTATACACCTCAATCAGGTCTCCCCTCAGCCTCCTCTGTTCCAAAGAAAACAACCCCAGCCTATCCAATCTTTCCTCATAGCTAAAATTCTCCAGTCCAGGCAACATCCTCGTAAATCTCCTCTACCCTCTCCAGTGCAATTACATCCTTCCTGTAATGCAGTGACCAGATCTGCATGCAGTACTCCAGCTGTGGCCTAACCAGTGTATTATACAGTTCAAGCATAACCTCCCTGCTCTTGTATTCTATGCCTCGACTAATAAAAGCAAGTATTCCATATGCCTTCTTATCCACCTGGCCTGCTACCTTCAGGGATCTGTGGACCTGCACTCCCACGTCCCTCTGTTCCTCTACACTTCTCAGTGTCCTACCATTTAATGTGTATTCCCTTTCCTTGTTAGACCTCCCCAAAATGCATTACCTCACACTTCTCTGGATTGAATTCCATTTGCCACTGTTCTGCTCACTTGACCAGTACAGGTCTACAGCTTTCCTCTTCATTATCAACCACACGGCCTATTTTAGTGTCATCTGCAAACTTCTTAATCATAGCCCCAACATTTAAGTCCAAGTCATTGATGTATACCACAAAAAGCAAGGGACCCAGCACTGATCCCTGCGGAACCCCACTGAACACATGCTGCCAGTCACAAAAACACCTATCTACCATTACCCTTTGCTTCCTGCCTCTGAGCTAATTTTGGATCCAACTTGCCACTTTGCCCTGGATCCCATGGGCTTTTACTTTTGTGACCGGTCTGCCATGTGGGCCCTTATCAAAAGCTTTGCTAAAATCCATATACACTACATCGTACACACTGCCCTCATCGACCCTCCTGGTTACCTCCTCAATAAATTCAATCAAGTTAGTCAGACACAACCTCCCCTTGACAAATCCGTGCTGACTGTCCTTGATTAATCCATGTCTTTCTAAATGAAGATTTATCCTGTCCCTCAAGATTTTTTCCAATAATTTTCCCACCACTGAGGTTAGGCTGACTGGCTTGTATTTACAATCTATGTTAATGACTTAGTAGAAGGGACCGAGTGTAACGTAGCCAAGTTTGCTGACGATACAAAGATGGGAGGAAAAGCAATGTGTGAGAAGGACACAAAATCTGCAAAAGGACATAGACAGGCTAAGTGAGTGGGCAAAAATTTGGCAGATGGAGCATAATGTTGGAAAGTGTGAGGTCATGCACTTTGGCAGAAAAAAAATCAAAGAGCAAGTTATTATTTAAATGGAGAAAGATTGCAAAGTGCTGCAGTACAGCGGGACCTGGGGGTTACTTGTGCATGAAACACAAAAGGTTAGTATGCAGGTACAGCAGGTGATCAGGAAGGCCAATGGTATCTTGGCCTTTATTGCAAAGGGGATGGAGTATAAAAGCAGGGAAGTCTTGCTACAGTTATACAGGGTATTGGTGAGGCCACACCTGGAGTACTGCGTGCAGTTTTGGTTTCCATATTTAAGAAAGGATATACTTGCTTTGGAGGCAGTTCAGAGAAGATTCACTCGGTTGATTCCGGGGATGAGGGAGTTGACTTATGAGGAAAGGTTGAGTAGGTTGGGCCTCTACTCATTGGAATTCAAAAGAATGAGAGGTGATCTTATCGAAGCGTATAAGATTATGAGGGGACTTGACAAGGTGGATGCAGAGAGGATGTTTCCACTGATGGGGGAGACTAGAACTAGAGGGCACATTCTTAGAATAAGGGGCAGCCCATTTAAAACTGAGATGAGGAGAAATTTCTTCTCTGAGGGTTGTAAATCTGTGGAATTCACTGCCTCAGAGAGCTGTGGAGGATGGTGGAGCAGGCTCGAGGAGCCGTATGACCTATTCCTGCTCCTATTATGTTCTTCTAGCTATAGCATACTCCCAAGTATCAATCTGTGCTCCCTATACTCCTTGCATTGAAGTATATCCCATTTAGTATTGCCAAACTCCCCTGTTGTCTATTTTCCAGCTCTGACTTCCAAATTCACTTTCTACTTCTGCTTCTCTGCTGCCCAATTCCAGCTTTGCTTCTCTCCCCACTGAATCCATCCTCCGGTTCCCATCCCCCTGCTAAGCTAGTTTAAACCCTCCCCAATAGCACTAGCAAACCCTCCCGTAAGACGACTGGTCCCGGCTCTGTTGAGGTGCAACCCGTCCGGCTTGTACCGCTCCCACCTCCCCCAGAAACGGTCCCAATGCCTCAGGAATCTAAAGCTCTCCCGCCTGCATCATCTCTCTAGCCACGCATTCATCTTCTCTATCCTTCTATTTCTGTGCTCACTAACCCGTGGCACCGGCAGTATTTGAGGTCCTGCTGGTTAACCTCTCTCCTAGCTCCCTAAACTCTGCCTGCTGGACCTCATCCCTCTTTCTACCGATATCGTTGGTACCGATATGGAACACTACCTCTGGATGTTCCTCGGAGGCAACATACCATCCTGGAGTCACGTCTGCGGCCGCAGAAACGCCTGTCTGCTCCCCGACTCTCTCATCCCCTACCACTATAGCTCTTCCATTCTTCTTCCCCCCCCCCCCCCCCCCCCCCGTGCAGCTGAGCCACCCGTGGTGCCATGGACTTGGCTCTGGCTGCACTCCCAAAGGGCATCGTCACCCCCACTGGTACTCAGAAGAGACTATCAGTTGGAGAGAGCGATGGACTCGGGACTCCTGCACTACCTGCCTAGTCCTCCTCTTCTTTGTCTGGTAGTCACCCACTTCCCCTCTGCCTGCACACTCTTAAGCTGCAGGGTGACCAATGTATAAGAACATAAGAAATAGGAGCAGGAGTCGGCCATACGGCCCCTTGAGCCTGCTCCGCCATTCGATACGATCATGACTGATCCGATCATGGACTCAGCTCCACTTCCCTGCCCGCTCCCCATAACCCCTTATCGTTTAAGAAACTGTCTATTTCTGTATTAAATTTATTCAATGTCCCAGCCTCCACAGCTCTCTGGGGCAGTGAATTCCACAGATTTACAACCCTCAGAGAAGAAATTTCTCCTCATCTCAGTTTTAAATGGGCGGCCCCTTATTCTAAGATTATGCCCCCTAGTTCTAGTCTCCCCCATCAGTGGAAACATCCTCTCTGCATCCACCTTGTCAAGCCCCCTCATAATCTTATACGTTTCGAAAAGATCACCTCTCATTCTTCTGAATTCCAATGAGTAGAGAGGCCCAACCTCCTCAACCTTTCCTCATGAGTCAACCCCCCTCATCCCCAGAATCAACCGAGTGAACCTTCTCTGAACTGCCTCTAAAGCAAGTATATCCTTTCGTAAATATGGAAACCAAAACTGCACACAGTACTCCAGGTGTGGCCTCACCAATACCCTATATAACTGTAGGAAGACCTCCCTGCTTTTATATTCCATCGCCTTTGCAATAAAGACCAATATACCATTGGCCTTCCTGATCACTTGCTGTACCTGCATACTATCCTTTTGTGTTTCATGCACAAGTACCCCCAGGTCCCGCTGTACTGCGGCACTTTGCAAGCTTTCTCCATTTAAATAATAACTTGCTCTTTGATTTTGTTTTTTCCGGCCAAAGTGTATATGGGACAAAGGTATATGGAATTAGGTCACAGATCAGCCATGATCTCGTTGAATGACAGAACAGGCTAAATGGCCTGCTCCTGTTCCTGTGTTCCTAGAAAGAAAGCATTCCTATTCCTATTTCTCACCTTTCAGCACCTCTGGACATCCCACAATGCTTTACAGATGATTTTGAAGTGTAGGAAACGTGGCAGCCAATTTGCTCACAGGAAGCTCCCACAAACAGCAATATGATTCAGCTGTGGCTCAGTGGGTCGGTCCGTGCAGCAGAGCTGGTCTCCAGTCATCCTGGGTAACCCTTGCCACTGGACCAAGACCTCGCTCTGTCAAGCCCGTGTGGTGGCTGGTGTGCAACGGTCACCCCACGTTAAAACAATCCACCCACCGGTATCTTCCACCCTCCCAAGATGTAGCTCAGGACCTGTAGAATATTCGGTCGTTCATTAAAACACCAGTGAACTCATCCCTTTTTGACATGGAAGCAAGTTATCCTCGATACGAGGGACTGCCTGTGATGAGTGGGTAGCACTCTCGCCTCTGAGTCAGGAGGTTGGGGGTTCACGTCCCACTCCAGGGACTTGTAGCGCAAAATATTAAGCTGATGCTCTCAGTGCAGTACTGAGGGAGTGCTGCACTGTCGGAGGTGCCGTCTTTCGGATGAGATGTTAAACCGAGGCCCCGTCTGCTCTCTCAAGTGAATGTAAAAGATCCCACGGCACTATTTCGAAGAAGAGCAAGGGAACTATCCCCGGTGTCCTGGGGCCAATATTTATCCCTCACTCAACATAACACAAAAACAGATGATCTGGGTCATTATCACATTGCTGTTTGTGGGAGCTGGCTGTGCGCAAATTGGCTGCCGCGTTTCCCACATTACAACAGTGACTACACACCAAAAGCTGTAAAGCGCTTTAAGACGTCCAGTGATCGTGACAGGCGCTACATAAATGCAAGTCTTGCTTCCTTTATTGGTCAGATCAGGGACACACCACCCCCCCCTCCCCCCCCCCCCCCCCCAAGACGGCTTCTCTGTGCCGAAGCGCTTTACAACCAATGAAGTACATTTTCTGAAGTGCAGTCGCTGGTATAATGTAGGAAATGTGGCAGCCAATCTGCTGCAGTTGGATTTGAACTCCTGGCCTCTGTGTTACTAGTCCAGCACAGAAGCCACTACACCACCGAACAGCTGGTCTCGCAACAGGCAACTTTCTCATCTTGGCCCTCCCACTAAATTGCCCCTGTGTCTGCTTGCACTCAAGTATTGTCTGATCTGTTCAATTGGTTAAACTTTTCTCCCCTGAAGGTGCCGACTTCTCACTGAAGCACAGTTCTGGTACATCACCAAAGTTCTCTTGATAGAATCATGGAATGATACAGCACAGAGCGAGGCCATTCAGCCCATCGTGCCTGTGCCGGCTCTTTGAAAGAGCGATCAGATTAGTCCCACTCCCGCTGCCCTTTCCCCACAGCCCGGCACATTTCTCCTTCCAGTATTTATCCAATTCCCGATTTGAAAGTTACTATTGAATCTGCTCCCACCGCCCTTTCAGGCAGCGTGTTCCCGATCACAACTCGCTGCGTAAACACATTCTCCCCCTCTGGTTCTTGGCTAAAGGGATCAAGAGGTATGGAGAGAAAGCAGGAATGGGATACTGAAATTGCATGATCAGCCATGATCATATTGAATGGTGGTGCAGGCTCGAAGGGCCGAATGGCCGCCTACTGCTCCTATTTTCTATGTTTGCATGTAGTACTCCAGGTGTGGCCTCACCAATACCCTGTATAACTGTAGCAAGACTTCCCTGCTTTTATACTCCATCCCCTTTGCAATAAAGGCCAATATACCATTGGCCTTCCTGATCACTTGCTGTACCTGCATACTATCCTTTTGTGTTTCACCCCCAGGTCCCGCTGTACTGCAGCACTTTGCAATCTTTCTCCATTTAAATAATAACTTGCTCTTTGATTTTTTTTTTGCCAAAGTGCATGAGCTCACACTTTCCAACATTATACTCCGTCTGCCAAATTTTTGCCCACTCACTTAGCCTGTCTATGTCCTTTTGCAGATTTTTTGTGTCCTCCTCACACGTTGCTTTTCCTCCCATCTTTGTATCGTCAGCAAACTTGGCTACGTTACACTCGGTCCCTTCTTCCAAGTCGTTAATATAGATTGTAAATAGTTGGGGTCCCAGCACTGATCCCTGCCACATCCCACTGGTTACTGGTTGCCAACCCAAGAATGAACCATTTATCCCGATTATCCCTTTTCTGTTAGTTAGCCAATCCTCTATCCATGCTAATATATTACTCCCAACCCTGCGAACTTTTATCTTGTGCAGTAACCTTTTATGTGGCACCTTGTCAAATGTCTTCTGGAAATCCAAATACACCACATCTACTGGTTCCCCTTTATCCACCCTGTTCGTTACATCCTCAAAAGAACTCCAGCAAATTTGTCAAACATGACTTCCCCTTCATAAATCCATGCTGACTCTGCCTGACCGAATTTTGCTTTTCCAAATGTCCTGCACCTGCTTCTTTAATAATGGACTCCAACATTTTCCCAACCCAGGTGTTAGGTTAACTGGTCTATAGTTTCCTGCTTTTTGTCTGCCTTCTTTTTTAAATACTGGCGTTACATTTGCAGTTTTCCAATCCGCTGGGACTGCCCCAGAATTCAGGGAATTTTGGTAAATTACAACCAATGCCTAACTTTTTAACAAACCTTTCATACTGATGCCTCTGCCCCTTGCCCTGGCCCCCACCTCCTGACCTACATTTTTAACCCTTGCCGTTTCAGACACTGGTGAAGATCCTGAACGAGGCGCTGGAGGCCAATCAGCGGGCGTTGCAGGAGGATTTCCCCAGGCTGCAGTGCCTGAAGTGCCGACACGAGTTCGACGTTCCTGCGCCGGAGCGCCAGGCCGGGCGGCTAATCTCCGAGGGCGTCGGGGGAGGAGACGACACGGATTACCTACAGAGTGAGTGACCCCGAGCGCACGCGCTCCCCCGCCACCTCGAGGGGCTGTGGCCGTCCCAAACGTTGCACCAACCCCCGCCCCCCACCAGGATCTGTTCTGTGTTCACTGAGCCCAGCGTAGGGAGGGGTGAGGAAGAGAGAGCAGACCCCCCCCTCAAATCAGGACTCCTGTTGCCTTGTTACTTTGTTTTACTCTTTTTGTAAACTAGAGGTGATCTAACACTCGGCAGCCCGTGTCCTAACTCACACCGAGTCCCGCTCACCCATCACCCCCTGTGCTCGCTGCCCCGTGTCCTAACTCACACCGAGTCCCGCTCACCCATCACCCCCTGTGCTCACTGACCCGTGTCCTAACTCACACCAAGTCCCACTCACCCATCACCCCCTGTGCTCACTGCCCCGTGTCCTAACTCACACCAAGTCCCACTCACCCATCACCCCCTGTGCTCACTGCCCTGTGTCCTAACTCACACCAAGTCCCACTCACCCATCACCCCCTGTGCTCACTGCCCCGTGTCCTAACTCGCACTGAGTCCCGCTCACCCATCACCCTCTGTGCTCACTGCCCTGTGTCCTAACTCGCACCGAGTCCCACTCACCCATCACCCCCTGTGCTCACTGCCCCGTGTCCTAACTCACACCCAGTCCCACTCACCCATCACCCCCTGTGCTCACTGTCCCGTGTCCTAACTCGCACTGAGTCCCGCTCACCCATCACCCTCTGTGCTCACTGCCCTGTGTCCTAACTCGCACTGAGTCCCACTCACCCATCACCCCCTGTGCTCACTGCCCCGTGTCCTAACTCACACCAAGTCCCACTCACCCATCACCCCCTGTGCTCACTGCCCTGTGTCCTAACTCACACCAAGTCCCACTCACCCATCACCCCCTGTGCTCACTGCCCCGTGTCCTAACTCGCACTGAGTCCCACTCACCCATCACCCCCTGTGCTCACTGACCTACATTGGCTCCCGGTTAAGCAACGCCTCGATTTCAAAATTCTCATCCTTGTTTACAAACCCCTCCATGGCCCTCGCCCCTCCCTATCTCTGTAATCTGCTCCAGCCCCACAACCCCCCCGAGATGTCTACACTCCCCTAATTCTGCCCTCCTGAGCATCCCTGATTATAATCGCTCCACCATCGGTGGCCGTGCCTTCTGTTGCCTGGGCCCCAAGCTCTGGAACTCCCTCCCTAAACCTCTCCGCCTCTCTACCTCTCTCTCCTCCTTCAAGACGTTCCTTAAAACATAACTCACCAGCTCTTATTTCTACTTATGCGACAAAAATGACACTAAGTCGCACAACCCTCCTGTGAGGCACCTTGGGACATTTCACTACGTTAAAGGTGCTTTGTAAATACAAGTTGTTTTCCTCACTCCCACCTTCCCGAGGCATTCGAGAAGGTACCACATAAAAGGTTGTTGTGCAAGATAGGGTTTGGGGGTTAAATGTTAGCATGGATGGAGGATTAGTTAATGGACAGAAAACAGTCGGGATAAACGGTCATTTTCAGATTGGTCGGCTGTTTTTTAAAAAAAAAAAAAATTAATTCATTCCCAGGCCGGTATTTATTGCCCATCCCTAATTGCCTCTCGAAGGTGGTGGTGAGCCGCCTTAAACCGCCGTTCTTTTTGTAGCGGTTTGGTCCAACGGAGTGTCTCACTGGGCCATTTCAGAGGGCAGTTAAGAGCCAACCACATTGCTGTGGGTCTGAAGTCACATATAGACCAGACCGGGTAAGGACGGCAGATCTCCTTCCGTAAAGGACATTAGTGAAACCAGATGGGTTTTTACAACAATCCGGTTGTTTCATGGTTACCATTACTGACGCTGGCTTTTACTGAATTATTTACTAATTAACTGAATTTAAATTCCCCAGTTGCCGTGGTGGGATTTGAACTCGGGTCTCAGTCCAGGGTTGGGGGTAAAATGTTAGCATGGATAGAGGATTACTCGTTCAGTAACATAACCACTGTGCTACCGTACCCGGTAACTCGTGGGGTGCTGCAGGGATCGTTGCTGGGGCCCCAGCTATTTACAATCTCTGTTAATGACTGATGAAGGGACCGAGTGTGATGTTTCTAAGTTTGCTGACGATATAAAGTTGGAACGAGACTCCCAAAACAAGCACTCTGACACGGCCGGCGAGCCCCAAGTGGGCAGAAGAAACGTTACAGGGACGCCCTCAAAGCCTCCCTGATAAAGTGCAACATCCCCACCGACACCTGGGAGTCCCTGGCCAAAGACCGCCCTAAGTGGAGGAAGTGCATCCGGGAGGGCGCTGAGCACCTCGAGTCTCGTCGCCGAGAGCATGCAGAAACCAAGTGCAGGCAGCGGAAGGAGCGTGCGGCAAACCAGTCCCACCCTCCCCTTCCCTCAACCACTGTCTGTCCCACCTGTGACAGGGACTGTTGATCCCACATTGGACTCTTCAGTCACCAGAGAACTCATTTTTTAGTGTGGAAGCAAGTCATCCTCGACTCCGAGGGACTGCCTCTGATGATAACATGAGAATTAGGAGCAGGAGTCGGCCATATGGCTCCTCGAGCCTGCAGCGCCATTCAATAAGATCATCTCTGAGGTGAGAGAGTTAGCTGTGAGGAGGACACAAAGGGATATAGACAGGGTAAGTGAGTGGGCAATATGGTGACAGATGGAATATAATGTGGGGAAATGTGAGGTTATTCACTTGGCAGAAATAATAGAAAAGCAAATTATAATAAACGGCGAAAAATTGCAGTGCTGCAGTACAGAGGGACCTGGGGGTCGTTGTGCATGAAACACAAAAGCAGATGTTTTTAATATGCTGAGAAACTATGAAATATTGGTGTTGAGAGATTTGGGAGTACGAGCAGAAGAAACACAGTTAGCATGCAGGTACAGCAAGCAGTTAGTAAGGCAAATTACATGTTGGTCTTTATTACGTGGAGTACAAGAGTAAGGAACTCCTACTGCAATTGTACAGGGCCTTTGATGAGACATAGAAAATAGGTGCAGGAGTTGGCCATTCGGTCCTTCGAGCCTGCACCACCATTCAATATGATCATGGCTGATCATTCCCTTAGTACCTCTTTCCTGCTTTCTCTCCATACCCCTCACTCCCTTTAGCCGTGAGGTCCATATCTAACTCCCTCTTGAATATATCCAACGAACTGGCATCAACAACTTTCTGCGGAAGAGAATTTCACAGGTTAACAACTCTCTGAGTTAAGAAGTTTCTCCTCATCTCAGTCCTAAATGGCTTACCCCTTATCCTTAGACTGTGACCCCGGGTTCTGGACTTCCCCAACATCAGGAATATTCTTCCTGCATCTAACCTGTCCAGTCCCGTCAGAATTTTATATGTTTCGACGAGATTCCCTCTCACTCTTCTAAACTCCAGTGAATATAGGGCCAGTTGATCCAGTTTCTACTCATATGACAGTCCAGCCATCCCGTGAATCAGTCTGGTGAACCTTCGCTGCACTCCCTCAATAGCAAGAATGTCATTCCTCAGATTAGGAGACTAAAATTGAACACACTATTCCAGGTGAGGCCTCACTAAGGCCCTGTACAGCTGCAGTAAGACCTCCCTGCTCCTATACTCAAATCCCCTAGCTATGAAGGCCAACATGCCATTTGCTGCCTTCACCGCCTGCTGTACCTGCATGCCAACTTTCAATGACTGATGTACCATGACATCCAGGTCTCATTGCACCTTCCCTTTTCCTAATCTGATAAGGAAATAAAAAGAAGAAAAAAAGATTAAATACTCACCAATCCACCAGCCAATCACTTAGCCGCTTGGCTGTGATGTCACCCTTTGATTTCTTTCTACTTCTTTGTTTGCCTTCTGCCCCTGTACCAGCTGGCTCCTCGAACTCTCGGGCCTTTTGTAGGTCTGCCGGCTCACCGCTCCTCGAACTTCTGGGCCTTTTATAGGCCTCTTAGAACCTCAAAGGTAGTAATCTCAGGATTGCTACCAGTGCCACGTGCTAGTCAGAGTAGGAATCGCAGGATAGCTCAGATGAATACGTGGCTCGAGGAGTGGTGCAGCAGGGAGGGATTCAAATTCCTGGGACATTGGAACCGGTTCTGGGGGAGGTGGGACCAGTACAAACCGGACGGTCTGCACCTGGGTAGGACCGGAACCAATGTTCCAGGGGGAGTGTTTACTAGTGCTGTTGGGGAGGGGTTAAACTAATATGGCAGGGGGATGGGAACCTTTGCAGGGAGACAGAGGGAAATAAAATGGGGGCAGAAGCAAAAGATAGAAAGAAGAAAAGGAGAAGTGGAGGGCAGAGAAACCCAAGGCAAAAATCAAAAAGGGCCACATTGCAGCAAAAGTCTAAAGGGACAAAGTGTGTTAAAAAGACAAGCCTGAAGGCTCTGTGCCTCAATGTGAGGAGTATTCGTAATAAGATGGACGAATTAACTGCGCAGGCAGCTATTAACGAATACACCTGGAGCACTGGGCACAGTTTGGGTCTCCTTATCTCAGGGGGGATATACTTTCCTTTGAGCTGGTGCAACGGAGGTTCACGAGGCCATATGTCCCCATGCAGACCCAAGGGGCCGTGTGGCCGACTCCTGCTCCTATTGTGTTCTTATGAGAGGGTGAATCCCTCGATGAGAGGGATGCCCTATGAGGAGCGATTGAGTAGGTTGGGCCGATACCCTCTGGAGTTTAGCAGAATGAGAGGTGATCTCATTGAAACAAATAAGATTCTGAGGGGCATTGACAGGGTAGATGCTGAGAGGGTGTTTCCCCCGGGGCTGGGGAGTCTAGAACTAGGGGGCACAGTCTCAGGATAAGAGGTCGGCCATTTAGGACTGAGATGAGGAGGAATTTCTTCACTCAGAGGGTGGTGAATCTTTGGAATTCTCTGCTCCAGAGGGCTGTGGATGCTGAGTCGTTGAGTATATTCAAGGCTGAGATCGATAGATTTTTGGACTCTCGGGGAACCGAGGGATATGGGGATCGGGCGGGAAAGTGGAGTTGAGGTCGAAGATCAGCCATGATCTTATTGAATGGCGGAGCAGACTCGAGGGGCCGAATGGCCGACTCTCGTGCAATCCAGATACACTAAGCCCAATTATAGCTGTCTGGCTGAGGGTAGCCAGCACAGTGCAGTGGTGAGACAGCACGGGCTTGGTTATGGCTTGTCCCAGCTTTCCCTGCTTTCAAAGTAGAGTTTCCCAGCTGTGTCAGCCCCTTTTCTTTTTCTCTCTCTCTCTCTCTCTCTCTCTCTCTCTCTCTCTCTCTCTCTCTCTCTCTCTCTCTCTCTCTCTCTCCTTGCCCGCGGGACAGGAATGCAGACTGCACTGCTGCAGTTCTGTGTAGTGCCACCAGGTGGGGGTAGCTCACTGCCTTCCAATGCTGTGAGCCAAAGGCTAATCTGGTCCCTCATCACACCTCAGTGCTTCACATACAAGTCACTGTTCCGTAGCTCAACAGGACAGTCAGATTGCACACAGCAAAATCCCAAGAGCAGCGATGAGGCGAATGGTCAGTTAAATCTGTGTGGTGGTGGTGATGGGCAGGAGACCGCAAACTCTCGCTCTATCTGAACCCCTCCCTCTGGCCCCTTGCCCTCTCCAGATCTTTTCATTGCAAACTGCCGACGGGACATCAGCCATCTCAATTTCTCTGCTCCTCTCACGCACTCCAACCCTCCCTCCCTCCCTCTGAACTTGCAGCACTCCGCTCACTCGGATCCAACCCCAACATCATCACTAAACCCGCTGACAAGGGTGGTGCTGTTGCTTGGCGAATTGATTTCTACCTTGTGGAGGCTGAACGCCAACTCTGTGGACACCTCCTCCTCCCTCCCCCTGGACCATGACCCTACTATCGAACATCAAGCCATCGTTTCCCAGACCGTCATGGCCTTGTCAGATTGGGTCTATAATCATTAAGAGTTTAGAAGAATGAGAGGTGATCTTACTGAAACATACAAGATTCTGAGGGGGCTTGACAGGGTAGATGCAGAGAGGATAAAAACATAACATAAGAAATAGGAACAGGAGTCGGCCATATGGCCCCTCGAGCCTGCTCCACCATTCAATACGATCATGGCTGATCCAATCATGGACTCAGGTCCACTTCC
Organism: Pristiophorus japonicus; assembly: GCF_044704955.1. Lineage (NCBI taxonomy): Eukaryota > Metazoa > Chordata > Chondrichthyes > Pristiophoridae > Pristiophorus > Pristiophorus japonicus. Next base: position 4,569,594 of record NC_091979.1, read on the forward strand.
CCGCCCGCTCCCCATAATCCCTTATTCCCTTATCGGTTAAGAAACTGTCTATCTCCTCGTGGGGAAATCTAGAACTAGAGGGCATAATTTCAGAATAAGGGGCCGCCCATTTAAAACTGAAGAGGAGGAATTTCTTCTCTGAGGGTTGTAAATCTGTGGAATTCTCTTCCCCAGAGAGCTGTGGAGGCTGGGTCATTGAATATATTTAAGGTGGAGATAGACAGATTTTTGAGCGATAAGGGAGTAAAGGGTTATGGGGAACGGGCGGGGAAGTGGAGCTGAGTCCATGATCGGATCAGCCATGATCTTATTGAATGGCGGAGCAGGCCCGAGGGGCCAAATGGCCGACTCCTGCTCCTATTTCTTATGTTCTTATGTCCTCTGGAGATCTTCCCTCCACAGCCACCAACCTCATAGTTGCCCAACCCCGCACAACCCGCTTCTCCCTCCTTCCCAAGATCCACAAACAGGACTTCCCCGGTTCAGCCTGTTCTTGCCCCACAGAACTTATTCCTTCCTGTCTCAACTCTTTTTTTTTTCTCCTTGTCCACTCTCTTCCCACCTACATCCGCGACGACTCTGACAACCTCCGTCACTTCAACAGTTTCCAGTTTCCCGGCCCCAACCGTCTCCTTTTCACCATGGACGGCCAATCCCTCTACACTTCCAACCCCCACCAGGATGGCCTCAGGAAGGACATTAGTTTGGATGATGTGGAATCAGTATGGGTGGAACTAGAGAATACCAAAGGGCAGAAAACGCTCGTGGGAGTTGTGTACAGACCACCAAACAGTAGTAGTGAGGTTTGGGACAGCATCAAACAAGAAATTAGGGATGCGTGCAATAAAGGTACAGCAGTTATCATGGGCGACTTTAATCTACATATTGATTGGGCTAACCAAACTGGTAGCAATGCGGTGGAGGAGGATTTCCTGGAGTGTATTAGGGATGGTTTTCTAGACCAATATGTCGAGGAACCAACCAGAGAGCTGGCCATCCTAGACTGGGTGATGTGTAATGAGAGGGGACTAATTAGCAATCTTGTGCGAGTCCCCTTGGGGAAGAGTGACCATAATATGGTAGAATTCTTTAAGATGGAGAGTGGCACAGTTAATTCAGAGACTAGGGTCCTGAACTTAAGGAAAGGTAACTTCGATGGTATGAGACGTGAATTGGATAGAATAGCCTGGCGAGTGATACTTAAAGGGTTGATGGTGGATAGGCAATGGCAAATATTTAAAGATCACATGGATGAACTTCAACAGTTGTACATCCCTGTCTGGAGTAAAAATAAAACGGGGAAGGTGGCTCAACTGTGGCTAACAAGGGAAATTAGGGATAGTGTTAAATCCAAGGAAGAGGCATAAAAATTGGCCAGAAAAAGCAGCAAACCTGAGGACTGGGAGAAATTTAGAATCCAGCAGAGGAGGACAAAGGGTTTAATTAGGAGAGGGAAAATAGAGTATGAGAGGAAGCTTGCTGGGAACATAAAAACTGACTGCAAAAGCTTCTATAGATATGTGAAGAGAAAAAGATTAGTGAAGACAAACGTAGGTCCCTTGCAGTCAGAATCAGGTGAATTTATAATGGGGAACAAAGAAATGACAGACCAATTGAACAAATACTTTATTCTGTCTTCACGAGGGAAGACACAAATAACTTTCCGGAAATACTAGGGGACCGAGGGTCTAGTGAGAAGGAGGAACTGAAGGAAATCCTTAGTAGGCGGGAAATTGTGTTAGGGAAATTGATAGGATTGAAGGCCTATAAATCCCCGGGGCCTGATAGTCTGCATCCCAGAGTACTTAAGGAAGTGGCCCTAGAAATAGTGGATGTATTGGTGATCATTTTCCAACAATCTATCGACTCTGGATCAGTTCCTATGGACTGGAGGGTAGCTAATGTAACACCACTTTTTTTTTAAAAGGAGGGAGAGAGAAAACGGGTAATTATAGACCGGTGAGCCTGATATCAGTAGTGGGGAAAATGTTGGAATCAATTATTAAAGATGAAATAACAGCACATTTGGAAAGCAGTGACGGGATCGGTCCAAGTCAGCATGGATTTATGAAGGGGAAATCATGCTTGACAAATCTTCTGGAAGTTTTTGAGGATGTAACTGGTAGAGTGGACAAGGGAGAACCAGTGGATGTGGTCTATTTGGACTTTCAAAAGGCCTTTGACAAGGTCCTGCACAAGAGATTGGTGTGCAAAATTAAAGCACATGGTATTGGGGGTAATGTACTGACATGGATAGAGAACTGGTTGGCAGACAGGAAGCAGAGAGTTGGGATAAACGGGTCCTTTTCAGAATGGCAGGCAGTGACTAGTGGAGTGCCGCAGGGTTCAGTGCTGGGACCCCAGCTATTTACAATATACATTAATGATTTAGATGAAGGAATTGAGTGTAATATCTCCCAAGTTTGCAGATGACACTAAGGTGGGTGGTGGTGTGAGCTGTGAGGAGGACGCTAAGAGGCTGCAGGGTGACTTGGACAGGTTAGGTGAGTGGGCAAATGCATGGCAGATGCAGTATAATGTGGATAAATGTGAGGTTATCCACTTTGGGGGCAAAAACACGAAGGCAGAATATTATCTGAATGGCGGCAGATTAGGAAAAGGGGAGATGCAACGAGACCTGGGTGTCATAGTACATCAGTCATTGAAAGTTGGCATGCAGGTACAGCAGGCGGTGAAGAAGGCAAATGGTATGTTGGCCTTCATAGCTAGAGGATTTGAGTATAGGAGCAGGGAGGTCTTACTGCAATTGTACAGGGCCTTGGTGAGGCTTCACCTGGAATATTGTGTTCAGTTTTGGTCGTCTAATCTGAGGAAGGACGTTCTTGCTATTGAGGGAGTGCAGTGAAGGTTCACCAGACTGATTCCTGGGATCGCAGGACTGACGTATGAGGAGAGACTGGATCGACTGGGCCTGTATTCACTGGAGTTTAGAAGGATGAGAGGGGAGCTCATAGAAGCATATAAAATTCTGACGGGACTGGACAGGTTAGATGCAGGAAGAATGTTCCCGATGTTGGGGAAGTCCAGAACTAGAGGTCACAGTCTAAGGATAAGGGATAGGCCATTTAGGACAGATGAGGAGAAACTTCTTCACTCAGAGAGTTGCTAACCTATGGAATTCCCTGCCGCAGAGTGTTGTTGATGCCAGTTCATTGGATATATTCAAGAGGGAGTTAGATATGGCCCTTACAACTAAAGGGATCAAGGGGTATGGAGAGAAAGCAGGAAAGGGGTACTGAGGTGAATGATCAGCCATGATTATATTGAATGGTGGTGCAGGCTCGAAGGGCCGAATGGCCTACTCCTGCACCTATTTTCTATGTTTCTCTGCTCCGCTTCTTCCTTGAGCAGAGGCCCCACCAGTCCCCATCCACCACCTCCCTGGCTGAACGTGTTCTCACATTGAACAACTTTTCCGTTGACTCCACTCACTTCCTCCAAATTAGAGGTGTTGCTATGGGAACCCACATGAGCCCTAGCTATATCTGCCCTTTTGTGGGACATGTGGAACATTCTTTGTTCCAGTCCTACTCGGGTCCCCTCCCTCACCTCTTTTTCCGGTACATTGATGACTGTATCGGTGCCGTTTCCTGCTCACGCCCTGAACTGGAAAATTTCATTCACTTTACATCCAATTTCCACCCTTTCCTCCTCTCCGACTCTTCCCTCCCCTTCCTCGACTTCTCCGTCTCCATCTCTGGAGATAGGCTATCGACCAGCGTCCACTGTAAGCCCACTGACTCCCACAGCTTCCTGGACTCCCCTTCCTCCCACCCGGCTTCCTGTAAGGACTCCGTTACATTCTCCCAGTTTCTCCATCTCCATCGCAACTGCTCTGACGATGCCACCTTTCACACTCGTGCCTCTGACATGTCTTCCTTTTTCCTCAACCAAGGATTCCCCTCCGCCGTGCTTAACATGGCCCCTGACCGTGGTCCGTTCCCCACACTTCTGTTCTCACCCCTTCCCCTCCCTCCTAGAACCACGACAGGGCTCCCCTTGTCCTCACCTTTCACCCCACCAGCCTCCACGTTCAACGGATCATCCTCCGCCATTTCCGCAACCTCCAGCGTGACCCCACTACCAATCGCATCTTCCCCTCCCCTCCCCTCTCAACGTTCCGAAGGGACTGCTCCCTCCATGACCCCCCTGGTCCATTTCTCAGTCACCCCCAGCACTCCCTCCCCTTCCCACGGCACCTTCCCGTGCAAGCGCGGGAGATGCAACTTCAAACGATTGTTTAACAAGATTTGGTTCGAAACCAAACACAAAACACGATAGGGTTTCCGGTTTACCCAGGATTTCTTTATTCAGCCGCAAATGCTTATCTTGTCACACGAGGGGGCGGTCTTGTGGCTGGAGTATTATATACAAACAACAAAAATACGAAGTGTTTCACCGGACGGTGTCAAACTTTGCTTGATTACGCTCCTGAGAGAAGCAACTTGGGCCGTTTTACCACGTTGCAGGCACTCTATAAATGCAAGTTGTTGTTGTAATCAGTCTTGTCTTCGTGAAATGTGCTTTGAAATACGGAGCGACCCGCCGTTCCCACTGACCGCCCGGCGGCGATTGGATCGGACACCCGCCCTGCCCTGACCTCCGTGACGTGACTCGTGTTGTGTTTTTTTTTTTTTCCCCCCCTTCCCCCGGTAGTCGAGGAACCCTCGAAGGCCTCCCCCACCTGCCCCAAGTGCACCAGCAACCTGGTGATCATGCTGCCGACCAAGATGGAGACACGCACCAGCACGCCCGTGCTTCCCGAGGACGAGGCCCTAAAGGCGGACAAGCTGAAGACCGCCTTTGCGGGCGGCGACCCCGCTGGGAGCTTGAAGGTGAGTCACGCGTCCCGAATTCCACTGTCTGGTTAAGAGAGTCGGGAGCCCGTGCGGATCAGGAGGAAGAGAGGTTTTGGAGGGCTGCACGTTGCGTGCCCAGGTGCGCCAGAATGTCACCCCCCTGGCTCCAAGGGTTCGATTATGAGCAGAGAAAGAAAGACTTGCATTTATACTGTGGCTTTCACAACCACCAGACGTCTCGGAGGGCAGAATTAGAGGAGCGCAGAGATCTCGGGAGGCTGGAGGAGATTAGAGATGGAGAGGGGTGAGGCCATGGAGGGATTTGAAAATTAGATTGTAAAATCAAGGTGTTGCTTAACCGGGAGCCAATGTAGGTCAGCGAACACTGGGTGATGGGTGAGCGGGACTCGGTGTGAGTTAGGACACGGGGCAGTGAGCACAGGGGGTGATGGGTGAGTGGGACTTGGTGCGAGTTAGGACACTGGGCAGTGAGCACAGTGGGTGATGGGTGAGTGGGACTTGGTGCGAGTTAGGACACGGGGCAGTGAGCACAGTGGGTGATGGGTGAGTGGGACTCGGGGCAGTGAGCACAGGGGGTGATGGGTGAGCGGGACTGGGTGTGAGTTAGGACACGGGGCAGTGAGCACAGGGGGTGATGGGTGAGCGGGACTGGGTGCGAGTTAGGACACTGGGCAGTGAGCACAGTGGGTGATGGGTGAGTGGGACTTGGTGCGAGTTAGGACACGGGGCAGTGAGCACAGTGGGTGATGGGTGAGTGGGACTCGGGGCAGTGAGCACAGGGGGTGATGGGTGAGCGGGACTGGGTGTGAGTTAGGACACGGGGCAGTGAGCACAGGGGGTGATGGGTGAGCGGGACTCGGTGCGAGTTAGGACACGGGGCAGTGAGCACAGGGGGTGATGGGTGAGTGGGACTGGGTGTGAGTTAGGACACGGGGCAGTGAGCACAGGGGGTGATGGGTGAGTGGGACTCGGTGCGAGTTAGGACACGGGGCACAGTGGGTGATGGGTGAGCGGGACTCGGTGTGAGTTAGGACACGGGGCACAGTGGGTGATGGGTGAACGGGACTCGGTGTGAGTTAGGACACGGGGCACAGTGGGTGATGGGTGAGCGGGACTCGGTGTGAGTTAGGACACGGGGCACAGTGGGTGATGGGTGAGCGGGACTCGGTGTGAGTTAGGACACGGGGCACAGTGGGTGATGGGTGAGTGGGACTGGGTGTGAGTTAGGACACGGGGCAGCGAGCACAGGGGGTGATGGGTGAGTGGGACTGGGTGTGAGTTAGGACACGGGGCAGCGAGCACAGGGGGTGATGGGTGAGTGGGACTGGGTGTGAGTTAGGACACGGGGCAGTGAGCACAGGGGGTGATGGGTGAGCGGGACTCGGTGTGAGTTAGGACACGGGGCAGTGAGCACAGGGGGTGATGGGTGAGCGGGACTGGGTGTGAGTTAGGACACGGGGCACAGTGGGTGATGGGTGAGCGGGACTCGGTGTGAGTTAGGACACGGGGCACAGTGGGTGATGGGTGAACGGGACTCGGTGTGAGTTAGGACACGGGGCACAGTGGGTGATGGGTGAGCGGGACTCGGTGTGAGTTAGGACACGGGGCACAGTGGGTGATGGGTGAGCGGGACTCGGTGTGAGTTAGGACACGGGGCACAGTGGGTGATGGGTGAGCGGGACTCGGTGTGAGTTAGGACACGGGGCACAGTGGGTGATGGGTGAGTGGGACTGGGTGTGAGTTAGGACACGGGGCCGTGAGTTTTGGATGATCTCGAGTCTGATGGAAAGGACCTTAGTTCGACCACACTTGCCGTCACTGTACACAATTCCGGTCATAAAGTTTATCGAGGCACTGGTGAAGGTGCAAAAATATTTGTGTAGAACAATACCATAACTGAAGGTTGTACCTATCAGGAATGATTGAAGAGGCTGGAGCTCTTCTCTCTAGATTATGAAAGGGGTTCGATAGGGTAGATGTCGAGAATACATTTCCACCTGTGGAGGGAGACCAGAACTAGGGGCCATCAATATACGAGTGTCATGAATATATCCAATGGGGAATTCAGGAGAAACCTCTTTACCCGGAGAGCGGTGAGAATGTGGAACTCGCTGCCACAGGGAGGGGTTGAGGCGACTAGCATCGATGCATTTCATAATCGTAGAAGTTTACAGCACGGAAGGAGGCCATTTTGGCCCGTCGTGTCTGTGCGGCCAACAGGAGGCTGTCTACCTAATCCCACTTTCCAGCTCTTGGTCTGTAACCCTGCAGGTGCACACCCAGGTTTCTGCCTCTACCACCCTCTGGGTGAAGAAATTTCCCCTCAAATACCCTCAAAACCTCCCCCCAATTCCTTTAAATCTATGTCCCCTGGTTGTTGCTTCCTCTGCCGATCCAATCTGTCCTCATAGCTTAGATTCTCCAGTCCCGGCAACATCCTCGTAAACCTCCTCTGCACCCTCTCCAGTGCAATCACATCCTTCCTGTAATGTGGTGACCAGAACTGCACGCAGTACTCCAGCTGTGGCCTAACCAGTGTTTTATACAGTTCAAGCATAACCTCCCTGCCCTTGTATTCTATGCCTCGGCTAATAAAGGCAAGTATCCCGTATGTATCTTAACCACCTTATCCACCTGGCCTGCTACCTTCAGGGATCTGTGGACCTGTACTCCCAGGTCCATTTGTTCCTCTACACTTCTCAGTGTCCTACCATTTAATGTGTATTCCCTTTCCTTGTTAGCCCTCCCCAAATGCATTACCTCACACTTCTCCAGATTGAATTCCATTTGCCTCTGTTCTGCCCATCTGACCAGTCCATTGATATCTTCCTGTAGTCTACAGCTTTCTTCTTCATTATCAACCATACAGCCTGTTTTAGTGTCATCTTCAAACTTCTTAATCATACCCCCAACATTCAAGTCTAGATCATTGATGTATATTTAAGGGGAAGTTGGATAAGCATATGAGAGAGAAAGGAATACAAGGATATGGTGGTAGTTTTGGTCTCGTTGCCTAAGGAAGGATATACTTGCCATAGAGGGAGTGCAGTGAAGGTTCACCAGACTGATTCCTGGGATGGGGGGATTGTCCTATGAGGAGAGATTGAGCAGACTAGGCCTGTATTCTCGAGTTTAGAAGAATGAGAGGTGATCTCATTGAAAGATACAGAATTCTTACAGGGCTTGACAGGGTAGATGCAGGGAGGGTGTTTCCCCCGGGCTGGGGAGTCTAGAACCAGGGGTCACAGTCTCAGGATAAGGGGTCGATCATTTAGGACTGAGATGAGGAGAAACTTCTTCTCTCAGAGGGTGGTGAATCTTTGGAATTCTCTGCCCCAGAGGGCTGTGGAAGCTCAGTCGTTGAGTATATTCAAGACGGAGATTGATAGATTTTTGAATATTAAGGGAATCTTGGCATATGGGGATTGGGCAGGAAAGTGGAGTTGAGATCGAAGATCAGCCATGATCTCATTGGTGGAGCAGGCTCGAGGGGCCGAATGGCCGACTCCTGCTCCTAATTGTTGTTCCAGGATTTGATGAAGTAGGGTGGCAGGAGGCTGGTGTTGGAGAACACGGACCAGTCAGGCCGAATGTCTTGTCTCGTTGCTGTAAATGCTGTGTAACCCACGGGATGCTTTTGTTTCCGTTCCCGCAGAGCATGGAGTCGCCGAGCAGGGCCGGTTTGGAGGCCGGGCCGGGGGTGTCGGGCGACGGAGCAGCCGTCCCGCCGGGCGCGGACACCGAGAGCTCCTCGTCCTCCTTTGCTTTGGCCGCCACCACCGGCAAGAGCGCCAGCTTCTACTTCGAGTGCGACCAGAGCTGCAGCAGCAGCAGCGCGCGGGGAGGCAGCCGGCTGTCGGACAGCTCGTCGGGGGAGGCTGACCCCAGGCCGGGGGTGCCGGCTGACGTCTCGGAGACAGCGCTCCAGCCGGCCGGCTCCAGCCCGGGCCTGTACGGCAGCGCCGCCACCCCGCGGGGGAGCGCCGCCTCTCACAGCGGGAGCCTGACCTGGAGCTACCGCTACGGCACGCCCGCGGGGTCCACGCCCGTGCCCAGCTCACCGTGCTCAGAGTGCGGGGACAATACCTCCGGACCCAGCAAAGGTCAGTAGGAATCAACATGGATTTATGAAAGGAAAATCATGTTTCACAAACTTAGAGTTTTTTGAGGATGTAACTGATAGAATAGATAAGGGAGAACCAGTGGATGTAGTGTATTTGGATTTTCAGAAGGCCTTTGATAAAGTCCCACATAAAAGGTTAATGTGCAAAATTAAAGCACATAGGATTGGGGGTAATATACTGGCCTGGATTGAAAATTGATTAACTGACAGGAAACAGAGAGTAGCAATAAACGGGTCTTTTTCGGGGTGTTGTGCAGTGACTAGTGGGGTACCACAGGGATCAGTGCTGGGGCCCCAGCTATTCACAATATATATAAATGATTTGGATGATGGAACCAAATGTAATATTTCCAAGTTTGCTGACGACACAAAACTAGGTGGGATTGTGAGTTGTGAGGGGGATGCAAAGACACTGCAAGGTGATTTAGATAGGTTGAGTGAGTGGGCAAACACATGGCAGATGCAGTGTAATGTGGATAAATGTGAAGTTATCCACTTTGGTCGGAAAAACATAAGGACAAAGTATTATTTAAATGATAGCTTGGAAAATGTCGATGTACAGAGGGACCTGGGTGTCCTTGTACACCAGTCACTGAAAGCAGACATGGTGCAGCAAGCAGTTAGGAAGGCAAATGGTATGTTGGCCTTCATTGCAAGAGGATTTGAGTACAGGAGCAAGGATGTCTTACTCCAGTTATACAGGGCCTTGGTGAGACCACACCTGGAGTATTGTGTGCAGTTTTAGTCTCCTTACCTAAAAAAGGATATACTTGCCATAGAGAGACTGCAACGAAGGTTCACCAGACTGATTCCTGGGATAGCAGGACTGTGGTATGAGGAGAGATTGGGTCGACTCGGCCTGTATTCACTAGAGTTTAGAAGAATGAGAGGGGATCTCATTGAAACGTATAAAATTCTGACCGGGTTGGACAGACTGGATGCGGGGAGGATGTTTCCCTGGGGCTGGGAAGTCTAGAACAAGGGGTCACAGTCTCAGGATATGGGGTAGGAAATTTAGGACTGAGATGAGGAGAAATGTTTTCACTCAGAGGGTGGTGAACCTGTGGAATTCTCTACCACAGAAGGCTGTGGAGGCCAAGTCACTGAATATAGTTAAGAGGGAGATGGATTTCTGGACAAAAGGCATCAAGAGGTATGGGGAAAAAGTGGGAATATGGTGTTGAGATAGAGGATCAGCCATGATCATATTGCTCCTATTTCCATGTTTCTATGTAACATAAGAAATAGGAGCAGGAGTAGGCCATACGGCCCCTCGAGCCTGCTCCGCCATTTAATACGATCATGGCTGATCGGATCATGGACTTGGCTCCACTTCCCCGCCCGCTCCCCATAACCCCTTATTCCCTTATCAATTAAGAAACTGTCTATCTCTGTCTTAAATTTATACAATGTCCCAGCTTCCATAGCTCTGTGAGGCAGTGAATTCCACAGATTTACAACCCTCGGAGAAAATGGGCGGCCCCTTATTCTAAGACCATGCCCCCTAGTTCTAGTCTCCCCCATCAGTGGAAAATCCTCTCTGCATCCACCTTGTCAAGCCCCCTCATAATCTTATACGTTTCGATAAGATCACTTCTCATTCTTCTGAATTCCAATGAGTAGAGGCCCAACCTACTCAACCTTTCCTCATAAGTCAACCCCCTCATCCCCGGAATCAACCGAGTGAACCTTCTTTGAACTGCCTCCAAAGCAAGTATATCCTTTCGTAAATATGGAAACCAAAACTGCACGCAGTATTCTAAGTGTGGCCTCACCAATACCCTGTATAACTGTAGCAAGACTTCCCTGCTTTTATACTCCATCCCCTTTGCAATAAAGGCCAAGATTCCATTGGCCTTCCTGACACAAAGATTAGTGGGAAAGCGGGTTGTGTAGAGGACACAGAGAGGCTGCAAAGAGATTTAGCTAGGTTAAGCGAATGGGCTAAGGTTTGGCAGATGGAATACAATGTCGGAAAGTGTGAGGTCATCCACCTTGGGGGAAGAAAAACAGTAAAAGGGAATATTATTTGAATGGGGAGAAATTACAACATGCTGCGGTGCAGGGGGACCTGGGGGTCCTTGTGCATGAATCCCAAAAAGTTAGTTTGCAGGTGCAGCAGGTAATCAGGAAGGCGAATGGCATGTTGGCCTTCATTGCGAGAGGGATGGAGTACAAAAGCAGGGAGGTCCTGCTGCAACTGTACAGGGTATTGGTGAGGCCGCACCTGGAGTACTGCGTGCAGTTTTGGTCACTTTACTTAAGGAAGGATATACTGGCTTTGGAGGGGGTACAGAGACGATTCACTAGGCTGATTCCGGAGATGAGGGGGTTACCTTATGATGATAGATTGAGTAGACTGGGTCTTTACTCGTTGGAGTTCAGAAGGATGAGGGGTGATCTTATAGAAACATTTAAAATAATGAAAGGGATCGACAAGATAGAGGCAGAGAGGTTGTTTCCACTGGTCGGGGAGAGTAGAACTAGGGGACACAGCCTCAAAATACGGGGGAGCCAATTTAAAACCGAGTTGAGAAGGAATTTCTTCTCCCAGAGGGTTGTGAATCTGTGGAATTCTCTGCCCAAGGAAGCAGTTGAGGCTAGCTCATTGAATGTATTCAAATCACAGATGGATAGATTTTTAACCAATAAGGGAATTAAGGGTTACGGGGAGCGGGCGGGTAAGTGGAGCTGAGTCCACGGTCAGATCAGCCATGATCTTGTTGAATAGCGGAGCAGGCTCGAGGGGCTAGATGGCCTACTCCTGTTCCTAGTTCTTATGTTCTTATGTTCTGATCACTTGCTGTACCTGCATACTAACCTTTTGTGTTTCATGCACAAGGACCTCCAGGTTCTGCTGCACTGCAGCACTTTGCTATCTTTCTCCATTTAAATAATAACTTGCACAAGAATCCCGGGAGCGGGGTAGCAGCGCTTGCGAGCATAACTGGTGCAAGGGGAGTCCATTCGGCTCAATGTTCAGCACTCTCGCCTCTGAGTCAGAAGGTTGTGGGTTCAAGACCCACTCCAGGGACTTGCGCATAAAATCTAGGCTGACACTCTGAGGGAGTGCTGCACTGTTGGAGGTGCCGTCTTTGGGATGAGACGGTAAACCGAGGCCCTCGTCTGCTCTCAGGTGGACGTAAAAGATCCCACGGCACTACAAAGAAAATCAGGGGAGTTCTCCCCTGGAGCCCTGACCAATATCTGCCAACCTCAATCAACATAGGGATAGGAGGAGGCCATTCAGCCCCTCGAGCTTGTTCCGCCATTCAATAAGTTCATGGTTGATCTGAGACCTAACTCCATATACCTGCCTTTGGCCCATGTCCCTTAATACCTTTTGGTTAACAAAAAGCTATCAATCTCAGATTTAAAATGAACAATTTTAGCACACGTTTACGGAAGAGAGTTCCAAACCTCTACTGTCCTTTGTGTGTAGAAGTGTTTCCTAATTTCACTCCTGAAAAATCTGGCTCTAATTTTTTTAACTATCCCCCGAGACCTCGTTTCCCCAACCAGCACGAATCGTTTCTCTCTAACTACCCGTTCCACTCCAGGAACTTGAGCACATAAATCCAGGCTGTCACTCCCAGTGCAGTGCTGAGGGAGCGCTGCACTGTCGTAGGTGCCGTCTTTCAGATGAGACGTTAAACTGGGGCCCCGTCTGCTCTCTCGGGTGGATGTAAAAGAGCCCACGGCCACTATTTTGAAGAGCAGGGGAGTTCGCCCCGGTGTCCTGGGGCCAATATTTATCCTTCAACCAACGTAATAAAAATAACCAAATGATCACATTGCTGTTTGTGGGAGCTTGCTGTGCGCAAGAAAGACTTGCATTTAAGACGCACCTGAAAAATGACCTCTTTGGTCAAGCTTTTGGTCACCTGTCCTAATCACCTTATGTGGCTCGGTGTCAAATTTTGTAAAGTGCCTTGGGGATGTTAAAGGTTCTATATAAATGCAGGTTAAGCGGTGGGGATATTGCAAAATTTCTGCTTCTAACTCCTAATTTTGTTTTGACTTGTGTCCCCTATCTTTGAGCCCTTGACCAGATTGAGTAATGTGAGGAAAGACAGACTTGCATTTCTATAGCACCTTTCACGACCAATGAGTATTTTTGGAGTGTAGTCACTTATAATGTGGGAATTAATGTCGCCCATCCACTTCACAATCTCACATGGTTAATTTGAAAACATATTTCCCTTGCGCTTTTCTCTGTCGTTGCAAGGTTTGTGGTTAAAAGTTACTTTTTGCCTCCTCCAGGTGCGGAGTTCAATCTGTCCGTCGAAGATTTTCAGACCATCGACCACAGGCTGAAGCTGTTCCTGGATGTTGAGGTTTTCAGTGAAGACAAGGAAGAGTACCAGTGCTTCGTCAAGGTAAGGGAGGCTGGAGCTGGGATGGTACAGGAGAAGCCCATTGAGCCCCTCAAGCCTGTTCTGCCATTCAATGAAATCATAAGCACTAGGAGTAGGAGCAGGCCATTCGGCCTCTCGCCATTCAATGCGATCACGGCTGATCTGCGACCTAACTCCATATACCTGCCTTTGGCCCATATCCCTGAATACCTTTGGGTAACAAAAATCATATCCGTCTCCAATTCAAAATTAACAATTGACCCAGCATCAATTGCCGTTTGCGGGAGAGAGTGCCAAACCCCTCCCACCCTGTGTGTGTGTGGAAGGGTTTCCTAATTTCACTCCTGAAAGTCTGGCTCTAATTTTTAGACAATGTCCCCCGTCCCAGACTCCCCAACCAGCGGGAATCGTTTCTCTCTCTCGGCCGCAACCGAGACTCCAGGATGGTATGTTGCCTCCCTGGTGCAAGGGTCAAGGATGTCTCGGAGCGGGTGCAGGACATTCTAAAAAGGGAGGGAGAACAGCCAGTTGTCGTGGTGCACGTTGGTACCAACGACATAGGTAAAAAAAGGGATGAGGTCCTACGAAATGAATTTAAGGAGCTAGGAGCTAAATTTAAAAAATAGGACCTCAAAAGTAGTAATCTCGGGATTGCTACCAGTGCCACGTGCTAGTCAGAGTAGGAATCGCAGGATAGCTCAGATGAATACGTGGCTTGAGCAATGGTGCAGCAGGGAGGGATTCAAATTCCTGGGGCATTGGAACCGGTTCTGGGGGAGGTGGGACCAGTACAAACCGGACGGTCTGCACCTGGGCAGAATCGGAACCAATGTCCTCGGGGGAGTGTTTGCTAGTGCTGTTGGGGAGGAGTTAAACTAATATGGCAGGGGGATGGGAACCAATGCAGGGAGATAGAGGGAAACAAAAAGGAGGCAAAAGCAAAAGACAGAAAGGAGATGAGGAAAAGTGGAGGGCAGAGAAACCCAAGGCAAAGAACAAAAAGGACCATTGTACAGCAAAATTCTATAAGGACAGAGGGTGTTAAAAAAACAAGCCTGAAGGCTTTGTGTCTTAATGCAAGGAGTATCCGCAATAAGGTGGATGAATTAACTGTGCAAATAGATGTTAACAAATATGATGTGATTGGGATTACGGAGACGTGGCTCCAGGATGATCAGGGCTGGGAACTCAACATCCAGAGGTATTCAACATTCAGGAAGGATAGAATAAAAGGAAAAGGAGGTGGTGTAGCATTGCTGGTTAAGGAGGAGATTAAGGCAATAGTTAGGTAGGACATTAGCTTGGATGATGTGGAATCTATATGGGTAGAGCTACAGAACACCAAAGGGCAAAAAACGTTAGTGGGAGTTGTGTACAGACCTCCAAACAGTAGTAGTGATGTTCGGGAGGGCATCAAACAGGAAATTAGGGGTGCATGCAATAAAGGTGCAGCAGTTATAATGGGTGACTTTAATATGCACATAGATTGGGCTAACCAAACTGGAAGCAATACGGTGGAGGAGGATTTCTTGGAGTGCATAAGGGATGGTTTTTTAGACCAATATGTCGAGGAACCAACTAGGGGGGAGGCCATCTTAGACTGGGTGTTATGTAATGAGAGGGGATTAATTAGCAATCTCGTTGTGCGAGGCCCCTTGGGGAAGAGTGACCACAATATGGTGGAATTCTGCATTAGGATGGAGAATGAAACAGTTAATTCAGAGACCATGGTCCAGAACTTAAAGAAGGGTAACTTTGAAGGTATGAGGCGTGAATTGGCTGGGATGGATTGGCGAATGATACTTAAGGGGTTGACTGTGGATGGGCAATGGCAGACATTTAGAGATCGCATGGATGAACTACAACAATTGTACATTCCTGTCTGGTGTAAAAATAAAAAAGGGAAGGTGGCTCAACCGTGGCTATCTAGGGAAATCAGGAATAGTATCAAAGCCAAGGAAGTGGCATACAAATTGGCCAGAAATAGCAGCGAACCCGGGGACTGGGAGAAATTTTGAACTCAGCAGAGGAGAACAAAGGGTTTCATTAGGGCAGGGAAAATAGAGTACGAGAGGAAGCTTGCAGGGAACATTAAGACGGACTGCAAAAGTTTCTATAGATATGTAAAGAGAAAAAGGTTAGTAAAGACAAATGTAGGTCCCCTGCAGTCAGATTCAGGGGAAGTCATAACGGGGAACAAAGAAATGGCGGACCAATTGAACAAGTACTTTGGTTCGGTATTCACGAAGGAGGACACAAACAACCTTCCGGTTATAAAAGGGGTCGGGGGGTCTAGTAAGGAGGAGGAACTGAGGGAAATCCTTATTAGCCGGGAAATTGTGTTGGGGAAATTGATGGGATTGAAGGCCGATAAATCCCCAGGGCCTGATGGACTGCATCCCAGAGTACTTAAGGAGGTGGCCTTGGAAATAGTGGATGCATTGACAGTCATTTTCCAACATTCCATTGACTCTGGATCAGTTCCTATAGAGTGGAGGGTAGCCAATGTAACCCCACTTTTTAAAAAAGGAGGGAGAGAGAAAACAGGGAATTATAGACTGGTCAGCCTGACATCGGTAGTGGGTAAAATGATGGAATCAATTATTAAGGATGTCATAGCAGTGCATTTGGAAAGAGGTGACATGATAGGTCCAAGTCAGCATGGATTTGTGAAAGGGAAATCATGCTTGACAAATCTTCTGGAATTTTTTGAGGATGTTTCCAGTAGAGTGGACAAGGGAGAACCAGTTGATGTGGTATATTTGGACTTTCAGAAGGCGTTCGACAAGGTCCCACACAAGAGATTGATGTGCAAAGTTAGAGCACATGGGATTGGGGGTAGTGTGCTGACGTGGATTGAGAACTGGTTGTCAGACAGGAAGCAAAGAGTAGGAGTAAATGGGGACTTTTCAGAATGGCAGGCAGTGACTAGTGGGGTACCGCAAGGTTCTGTGCTGGGGCCCCAGCTGTTTACATTGTACATTAATGATTTAGATGAGGGGATTAAATGTAGTATCTCCAAATTTGCGGATGACACTAAGTTGGGTGGCAGTGTGAGCTGCGAGGAGGATGCTGTGAGGCTGCAGAGTGACTTGGATAGGTTAGGTGAGTGGGCAAATGCATGGCAGATGAAGTATAATGTGGATAAATGTGAGGTTATCCACTTTGGTGGTAAAAACAGAGAGACAGACTATTATCTGAATGGTGACAGATTAGGAAAAGGGGAGGTGCAAAGAGACCTGGGTGTCATGGTACATCAGTCATTGAAGGTTGGCATGCAGGTACAGCAGGCGGTTAGGAAAGCAAATGGCATGTTGGCCTTCATAGCGAGGGGATTTGAGTACAGGGGCAGGGAGGTGTTGCTACAGTTGTACAGGGCATTGGTGAGGCCACACCTGGAGTATTGTGTACAGTTTTGGTCTCCTAACCTGAGGAAGGACATTCTTGCTATTGAGGGAGTGCAGCGAAGGTTCACCAGACTGATTCCCGGGATGGCGGGACTGACCTATCAAGAAAGACTGGATCAACTGGGCTTGTATTCACTGGAGTTCAGAAGAATGAGAGGGGACCTCATAGAAACATTTAAAATTCTGACGGGGTTAGACAGGTTAGATGCAGGACGAATGTTCCCAATGTTGGGGAAGTCCAGAACCAGAGGTCACAGTCTAAGGATAAGGGGTAAGCCATTTAGGACCGAGATGCGGAGGAACTTCTTCACCCAGAGAGTGGTGAACCTGTGGAATTCTCTACCACAGAAAGTTGTTGAGGCCAATTCACTAAATATATTCAAAAAGGAGTTAGATGAGGTCCTTACTACTAGGGGGATCAAGGGGTATGGCGAGAAAGCAGGAATGGGGTACTGAAGTTGAATGTTCAGCCATGAACTCATTGAATGGCGGTGCAGGCTAGAAGGGCCAAATGGCCTACTCCTGCATCTATTTTCTATTTTTCTATGTTACCCTATCTGTTCCCCTTTTATGTCTTGAAAGCTAGTCAAATCACCGCTTAATCTTCTAAATTCCAGGGAATACAATCCGAGTTTGTCTAACTTTAACCCTTGGTATTATTCTGGTATATCTACTCTACACTCCCTCTGCATATCCTTCCTAGAACTGAACACCGGACTCGTGTACAATAGGAGACTGGTTATAGAGTACTCCTGGGGGGAGGCTAGACGCAGGTATAGTGTCAGCTGTGTCTCAGTGAACAGCACTCTCGCCTCCGAGTCAGAAGGTCATGGGTTATAGCACCACTCCAGGGCCTTGAGCACATAAATCCAGGCTGACACTCCCAGTGCAGTGCTGAGGGAGCGCCGGAGGGGCCGTCTTTCACATGAGCCGTTAAAAGGGCTGGATTTTGGGTATTGCCATTTTCGGGGTGATAACTTTCCCGCCCCGCCTCCATTACTGGCCGGGGAACATCTGCGCTCTGGGGAGAAATTTCTGCCATCTGGGCCTAGCACTAAGGGAGGCGTTGTACAGCTTTCACCGCACAACAATGGGAACCTCGCCAACTAAAGTGCGGGGCCAGGAGCACGGCAAGAAAGGCCTTGCCGGGGCGGGAGAAACATAGAAGCTATGAGTAGGCCATTCGGCCCTTCGAGTCTGCACTGCCATTCAATATGATCATGGCTGATCCTCTATCTCAACTCCATATTCCTGCTTTCTCCCCATACCCCTTGACGTCTTTAATAGAAACATAGAAAATATTCCAAAAACCTTGCCCACGCCACCACAACACAAATTGCTACAAAAACAATAAAAGGACCAATACTGGCACTTGCCTTTTCTGCCCTTTATCCACTTCACCGCCGCTGGCATGGCAGGATCGCTCTGGTTTCCCCGAGGCGTTGCATGCCCAGCACGACCCTTCCCGCAGGTGCAAATCCCGACCGCCACGCTCCCGAGCGGACGCACAAGAACTTGTCGCCCCCGGTGTCCTGGGGCCAATATTTACCCCTCAATCAACATCGCTACGAAGCGGATTATCTGGTCATTATCACATTGCTGTTTGTGGGAGCTTGCTGTGCACAAATTGGCTGCCGCGTTTCCTACATTACAGCAGTGACTACACTTCAAAAATACTTCATTGGCTGCAAAGCCCTTTGGGATGTCATAACATAAGAAATAGGAGCAGGAGTCGGCCATTCGGCCCCTCGAGCCTGCTCCACCATTTAATACGATCATGGCTGATCCGATCATGGACTCAGCTCCACTTCCCCGCCCGCTCCCCTTATCCCCTTATTGTTTAAGAAACTGTCTATTTCTGTCTTAAATTTATTCAATGTCCCAGCTTCCACAGCTCTCTGAGGCAGCGAATTCCACAGATTTACAACCCTCAGAAGAAATTTCTCCTCCTCTCAGTTTTAAATGGGCGGCCGCTTATTCTAAGAACATGCCCACTAGTTCTAGTCTCCATCAGTGGAAACATCCTCTCTGCATCCACCTTGTCAAGCTCCCTCATACGTAATTTTATACCCTTCGATAAGATCACCTCTCATTCTTCTGAATTCCAATGAGTAATGGCCCAACCTACTCAACCTTTCCTCATAAGTCAATGCCCTCATCTCCGGAATCAACCGAGTGAACCTTCTGTGAACTGCCTCCAAAGCAAGTGTATAAGAACATAAGAATTAGGAACAGGAGTAGGCCATTTAGCCCCTCGAGCCTGCTCCACCATTCAACAAGATCATGGCTGATCTGGCCGTGGATTCAGCTCCACTTACCTTTCATAAATATGGAAACCAAAACTGCACTCAGTATTTCAGGTGTGACCTCACCAATACCCTGCGTAACTTTAGCAAGACTTCTCTGCTTTTATACTCCATCCCCTTTGTAATAAAGTCCAAGATTCCATTGGCCTTCCTGATCACTTGTACCTGTATACTAACCTTTTGTGTTTCATGTCCTGAGGTTATGAAATGAGCTATCGAAATGCAAGTCTTTCCCATCTTTTTGTCCCCATAGGGATGATGAGAAATGACCTCTCCCCTGCAGCAGTCAGTAAACTATAACTAGTGTGGTACTGCATGCAACTCAAAAGAAAAACTTGCATATTTATATAATGCCTCACAAACAGCAATGTGATCGTGACCAGATAATCTGTGTTATGTTGATTGAGGGATTAAATATTGGCCAGAACACCGAGGATAACTCCCCTGCTCCTCTTCGAAATAGTGCCATGGGACCTTTTACGTCTGTCTAAGAGAGCAGGCGGAGCCTCGGTTTAATGACACGTCCGACAGTGCAGCGCTTCCTCGGTACTGCACTGGAGTGTCCGCTGGGATTTTATGCTCAAGTCCCTGGAGTGGAGCTTGAACCCACAGCCTTCTGACCCAGAAGCGAGAGCGCTGCCCACTGAGCGGCTAACCCAGGGAGGTGTCAGTCGTCTTCCTGCTTTAGTGTCGGAACTCCTTCACGGCAAACGAGCCAAAGGTGGGCAGAGGAAACGTTACAGGGACACCCTCAAAGCCTCCCTGATAAAGTGCAACATCCCCACCGACACCTGGGAGTCCCTGGACAAAGACCACCCTAAGTGGAGGAAGTGCATCCAGGAGGGCACTGAGCACCTCGAGTCTCGTCGCCGAGAGCGTGCAGAAACCAAGCGGAAGGAGCGTGCGGCAAACCAGTCCCACCCTCCCCTTCCCTCAACCACTGTCTGTCCCACCTGTGACAGGGACTGTGGCTCTCGTATTGGACTGTTCAGCCACCTGAGAACTCACTTTGAGTGGAAGCAAGTTTTCCTCGATTCCGAGGGACTGCCGATGATGATGGGTCAGCTGATAGTGGCCCGAATTCTACCCTATAATTGGGCTTTGTGGGGTGGGGAGAGGAAAGATTATCCAGCTTCTGATCACTATCCGGTGACTCCATAGACACACCAGCGGCAGGTCAGGGCATAAAATGAGTGGTGAGCGGCCAAGAGCAGCATGCAGGCCGCTTCAGTGTGGAGGCATACTGCTTCAGAGAGCAGTGCGAGCTGGTGCAAAAGGGCTCGGCAGCGAAGAGGGACATCATCAGGGCCCAGGTCGGTGATTGGAGCGTGGGCAGGAACGGCGAGAGACTGTGGAGGGATGTGATCAGGGCCCAGGGGAGGCTTGAGTTGGGGCCCAGGGACAGTACGGGCCCAGCCCACACTGCGATATGTGGGCGCACTAGGTCTGTGCAGCAGAGCTGGTCTCCAGTCGTCCTGGTTAACCCTTGCCACTGGACCAAGACCTCGCTCTGTCAAGCCCGTGTGGTGGCTGGTGTGCAACGGTCACCCCACGTTAAAACAATCCACCCACAGGCATCTTCCACCCTTCAGGATGTAGTTCGGGGTCTGGAATATTAGGTCCTTCATTGGAACACCTGTCAACTCATCCCTTTTTCGGCGTGGGAGCAAGTCATCCTCGATACGAGGGACGGCCTATGATGGGACACGCATAGCTCGGAAGGAGGCCCTTCAGCCCATTTTGTCTGTCAGCACATTGCGAGAGCGTTCAAAGCTTGTCCCATTGCCCTGCTCTCCTCCAAAGCCCAAAGCCCTGTCTCATTCAAATGTTGATCTGCTCTTCCCTTCAAAGAGAGGCCGGACCTAGCCTGAACTGTGGCAAAGCATTCTGAATACTCCCTGCGTAGAGAAGTTTCTCCTAACCACTCCCTTCATACTCCCTACTTTACATTGCAACCTCTTTGCCACCGACCTCTCCACCAGCAGACTTCCTATCAAAACCCTGAAAACGTTTGAAAACCTCCTCCCTGAAAGTGCGTGCGGGGCGATCAAGCTCGGGCAGGATCAGATTAGATTTTTTGAAATGTTTTATTCCCTGCCCCACCTCTGCCCCAATTTAAGTTGTCTGAACTCGCATCAGATTTGGGCACCGATGCAAAGTAGGAGATGAGTGCCAGGACCTGTGGAGCCCTGCGCTCTCAGCACGGGCCAGGGAGGGTGTAACTGGGCGAGAATCCTTCTCTCGCTGCGAGAGGGCGCGCCCGTGGTCCACATGTTGGTTTAGGTTTGGAAGAGAGATTCTTTGTCCTGTTTTTTTTATATAAACCTATCGAGCATAAACCGGGGGTTGGATTTTAGGCTGCTCGTGTTTTCGGGGCAGGGCAGGCAAGTTACCGGCCGGGATTAGTTTGTGCTTTGGTCAGGAAGTTTGGCCAACTAGGCCCTGTGTCGAGGGGCGCAGCGCGAAGGGAGGCGTTGGACAACTTCTGAGGCGCAAAAGTGGGAAACTCGCAAACTAAAGTGGCGGGCCGTGAGCACTCAAAGAGACCGGATAGCGATGGTGGGGAGAACCTTAAATAAAAAAACATTGCCCACGCCAGCACAAATCGTTGAGAAAAAATGAACAGAACAAACGCCCGCGCTTACCGTTACAGCACTTTACCGCCCTCCCTGCCGCCGGGATCGCCGGACGGATCCGGTTTCCCAGGCGATTGTTGCGGGGCGTGATTCCGGGCGGGCGGGTTGAGCAAGAGACAAAACTCTCGCCGGTGCCGCAACCCAGGGGGCGCTGTACACACCCGGCACAGCTCTTCCCGACAGTGCTGCTCCGCACCGCGCCGCCGCAAAACCCGAGCCGAGGATCGCGACACGGCGCTGGAGGCCTCCTCGCTGCCGTTCACACCGCTCCAGGGCGAGGCCCCGCAGCGTAAAGGGCCGGTAAAATGCAGCCCACCGCGGGCGGGTTTTTTAATTTGTGCCGGCTGGAGTTTGTTTGTTCAGAAGCTTCTTAGCTGCAGCATTGGCTGGTCAGATCTCCGGTGAGGCCCAGTCACTCAATGCAGCTGTGAAGAAAACTGAAACTTTTGTCTTAAAGAATGGACTTGCATTTCTATAGCGCCTTTCACCATCACCGGACGTCTCAAAGCGCTTTACAGCCAATGAAGCACTTGTGGAGTGTAGTCACTGTTGTAATGTGGGAAATGCAGCAGCCAATTCGCGCACAGCAAGCTCCCAAACACAGCAATGTGACAATGACCAGATAACTTGTTTTTGTGATGTTGATTGAGGGATAAATATTGGCCCCAGGACACCGGGGAGAACTCCCCTGCTCCTCTTCAAAATAGTGTCATGGGATCTTTTACGTCCGCCTGAGAGAGCAGACGGGGCCTCGGTTTAAGGTCGCGTCCGACAGTGCGGCGAATGTCTGTCCCACCTGTGACAGGGTCTGTGGCTCTCGTATCGGACTGTTCAGCCACCAAAGAACTCACTTTGGGAGTGGAAGCAAGTCTTCCTCGATTCCGAGGGACTGCCTACGATGATGATGATGAACTGTGATTTTTAAAATGGTGAAGGTTGGTGTATCTCTCTCAAATGGCAGGCAGGTAGTTTGCGAAGAAAAAAAAGCTTATTATTCAATTAAGGTGAAAATACTTGGGAACTGGGACAACTGAGTTAAAAGCTGCTAATGCACACACCTCGATAGACACAGGAAGGTGATTTCAGTGCTGCTTGAGATTATAATTGAACAGCTGACTGCTCTCCATCACAATGCCATGGGAACTCTTGGTGTGAAATGTGATTGAGGAGTGGCCCCACTGTTGAGCTAACACACCATTATTACTTCAGTTAATTCAGTCAATGCGAATAGGCAGTGTCATCTTCCAGGAAACCTGCTTCAAAGGAAAAAGGCCCCCTTATAATCCAAGGACAGTCTTGAGGTCTTCAGCCGTCTAATTGCCCTCCCTCTGGGAACAGACTGAACTTCTGATCTTCGACCTCAACTCCACTTTCCCACCCGATCCCCATATCCCTCGACTCCAAAAATCTATCGATCTCAGCCGTTGAATATATTCAGAGACTCAGCATCCACAGCCCTCTGGGGCAGAGAATCACCCACCCGCTTACCCATCACCCCCTGTGCTCGCTGACCTACATTGGCTCCCGGTTAAGCAACGCCTCGATTTCAAAATTCTCATCCTTGTTTACAAATCCCTCTCCCGATCTCTGTAATCTCCTCCAACCCCACAACCCCCCCGAGATGTCTGCGCTCCTCTAATTTGGCCCTCCTGAGCATCCCTGATTATAATCGCTCCACCATCGGTGGCCGTGCCTTCTGTTGCCTGGGTCCCAAGCTCTGGAACTCCCTCCCTAAACCTCTCTACCTCTTTCTCCTCCTTCAAGATGCTGCTTAAAACCTTCCGCAGTGACCACACTTGCCCTAATTTCTCCTTATGCTGCTCGGTGTCAAATGTTTTTGTCTCATAATCCTCTTGTTTTGGGACTTTTTAACTATGTTAAAGGCGCTATATAAATACAAGTTGTTTTTGGTGTGGTTATGATGGTGGGGTGGGGGTGTCGTGGTTGTGGGTGTAAGAATTAACCTCCTGTAATTCCCACCAGAGAGTGTGTTTTTAACAACACACTGAAGAACAGTAAAAATCGCAAGACTTTGTTCAGTCAACTCAGTTTGTATGTGGTTGTTACAAATTGCAAGTCTCTACTAGCTATTCTCTTGAGACTCATTGTCGCTGATATATCCCGTACGTGTTTCCTACAATGGAGTTTACTGTGACTGCTCAATATTGTGCCGTACAATAGTGTGAGCCAAGGTCATAA
The DNA here is from genome assembly GCF_044704955.1 of Pristiophorus japonicus. Taxonomy (NCBI): domain Eukaryota; kingdom Metazoa; phylum Chordata; class Chondrichthyes; family Pristiophoridae; genus Pristiophorus; species Pristiophorus japonicus. The sequence goes on from NC_091979.1 coordinate 4,593,464, forward strand.
CAGTTAGACCCCTCACTGTGTGTACGGGACAGAGTAATCTGCTCAACAAAGAGAGAGAGAGAAAGACTTGCATTTATATAGTGCCTTTCCCTACCACCAGACATCTCGAGTACTTTTGAAGTGTAGTCACTGTTGTAATGTGAGAAACGCGGCAGCCAATTTGTGCACAGCAAGCTCCCACAAACAACAATGTGATGATGACCAGATAATCTGTTTGTTATGTTGATTGAGGGATAAATATTGACACTGGGGAGAACTCCCCTGCTCTTCGAAATAGTGCTATGGGATCTTTTACATCCACCTGAGAGCAGACGGAGCCTTGGTTTAACGTCTCATCCGAAAGACAGCTCCTCCGACAGTGCAGCACTCCCTCAGCACTGCACTCGGAGCCTAAACTGTGCTCTAAGAGCAAAAATAATTCTAATATTAGTTCTAATTTCCTCTTTGGAATATGTGAAGAAACTCCATTGTCTCACACTGATGAGGTACGCAGATTTCTGTTGGCAACTTAATCTAACACCAGCTTACACGGTCAAGTTTACATTGGCAGATAGCGTGTGTGTTATCTGGATCTAATTTTGTGTGCACTTAACTTAAATTTAAAAGCAACATCTTGATTATATGTCAGCTCACAATGCCACCGTAGCCAAATAGTTGCGGTAAAATCTCAGTTTTACTGTACTGCATCTCTCCCATCTTTCTTCGGTTCTCCCTAAATCAACGTGGACAGTCGTTTTAGTCTGCATACAGTGGTCATGGAGTGTGATATCTTTCGACTTTCTCCCACCTCCGTAACATCGCCCATCTACGCCCTTAGCTCATCTGCTCCACGCCCTTGCTCCCTACCTATCTCTGTAACCCCCTCCATCCCTACACCCTCCCTATCTCTAACCTCCTCCATCCCTACACCCCTCTCTATCTCTGTAACCTCCTCCATCCCTACACCCCTCCCTATCTCTAAGCCCCTACACCCCTCCCTTTTGCTGTAACCTCCTCCAGCCCCTACACCTTTCCCTATCTCTGTAACCTCCTCCAGCCCCTACAGTCCTCCCTATCTCTGTAACCTCCTCCAGCCCCTACACCTTTCCCTATCTCTGTAACCTCCTCCAGCCCCTACACCTTTCCCTATCTCTGTAACCTCCTCCAGCCCCTACAGTCCTCCCTATCTCTGTAACCTCCTCCAGCCCCTACCTTTCCCTATCTCTGTAACCTCCTCCAGCCCCTACACCTTTCCCTATCTCTGTAACCTCCTCCAGCCCCTACCTTTCCCTATCTCTGTAACCCCCTCCACCCCTCCCTATCTCTAACCCCCTCCAGCCCTACACCCCTCCTTATCTCTGTAACCTCCTCCATCCCTACACCCCTCCCTATCTCTGTAACCCTCTGCACCCCCTACACCCCTCCCTATCTCTAACCTCTTCCATCCCTACACCCCTCCCTATCTCTGTAACCTCCTCCAGCCCCTACACCCCTTCGTATCTCTGTAACCCACTCCAGCCCACAACCCTCGGGAGATTTCTGCGCTCCTCCAATTCTGGCCTCTTGAGCATCCCCGCTTTCCATCGTTCCACCATCGGTGGCCGTGCCTTCTGTTGTCTGGGCCCCAAGCTCTGGAATTCTCTCCCTAAACCTCACCGGCTCGCTTGCTCTCGTGCTCTCTTTCCTCATTTTAAGACGCTCCTTAAAACCTACCTCTTTGACCAAGCTTTTTGTTGCCTGCCCTATCTCCTTTTGTGGCTCGGGGTTAAATTTTTGTGCTAACGCTCCTGTATAGCGCCTTGGGGACGTTTTACTACCTTAAAGGCGCTATATAAATGCAAGTTATATAAGAACGCCATTAGGAGCAGGAGTCGGCCATTCGGCCCCTCGAGCCTGCTCCGCCATTCAATAAGATCATGGCTGATCTGATCTTGGCCTCAACTCCACTTCCCCGCCCGCTCCCCATAACCCTTCACTCCCTTATCGTTCAAAAATCTGGAGAAACCATGGTGGAGCTCCTATGTGTTCTCCAGCAAGCGATTTTCCGCCACTTCGAGAGTTAATGAGTCGCCAAGCGAGGGTTAAGCTGCAGGTTTTCTGCTCCTGAGTGAGTCGATACACTTTAGACAGCTGTCTTCTGTAATCTCGAGAAACAATTTTGGGGGTGTGGGCGATGGGATGGAAGATGAAAGTGTTCAGAGTTATGTTGAAACAGTCCTGTTTTTTAAAAAAAAAAAGGCCATGTGGATGCATGTTGGAAGCTTCTTTCTTGGAATTAAATTCCACAAACTCTGCGCAATGGTCAAGCAAGTCTCGGCTTGTGGACCTTGCAGCCTGTCAGGTGTGAAGGAGGGTGTGCCCACGGGTACTCTGGTGTTCAGAGTTTTGAAGAGTGAGTTTACGAGAGTGCGCGTCGCGTCCTCCCTCCGGTGAGACTCGCTAGGGGTGTGAGTGTGCAGGCAGTAGGAAATAAGATTTCACAACATCAAACCAGGCCAGTAACCATCCCCAGCGGACAGGCTGGGTTATGTCTAGAGCTGACTATGCCACAGGAGACCAGTTAGCCTAACATCTGTGGTTGGGAAAATGCTGGAGTTCATTATTAAAGAAACAGTAGCAAGATATTTGAAAAAGCAAAATTCGGTCAGGCAGAGTCAGCATGGATTTATGAAGGGGACGGGATCAAGAGGTATGGAGAGAAAGCAGGAATGGGGTACTAAAGTTGCATAATCAGCCATGATCATATTGAATAGTGGTGCAGGCTCGAAGGGCCAAATGGCCTGCTCCTGCACCTATTTTCTGTGTTTGACAAATTTGCTGGAATTCTTTGAGGATGTAATGTACAGTTTTGGTTTCCATATTTACGGAAGGATATACTTGCTTTGGAGGCAGTTCAGAGAAGGTTCACTCGGTTGATTCCGGAGATGAGGGGGTTGACTTATGAGGAAAGGTTGAGTAGGTTGGGCCTCTACTCATTGGAATTCAGGAGGATGAGAGGTGATCGTATTGAAATGTATAAGATCATGAGGGGGCTTGACAAGGTGGATGCAGAGAGGATGTTTCCACTGATGGGGGAGACTAGAACTAGGGGGCATAATCTTAGAATAAGGGGCCGCCCATTTAAAACTGAGATGAGGAGGAATTTCTTCTGAGGGTTGTGAATCTGTGGAATTCGTTGCCTCAGAGAGCTGTGGAAGCTGGGACATTGAATATATTTAAGACAGAGATAGACAGTTTCTTAACCGATAAGGGGTTATGGGGAGCGGGCGGGGAAGTGGAGCTGAGTCCATGATCAGATCAGTCATGATCAATTAAATGGCAGAGCAGGCTCGAGGGGCCGTATGGCCTACTCCTGCTCCTATTTCTTATGCTATGTAATCTCTCCTCAGGACAATCCCTCCCCATCCCAGAAATCAGTCTGGTGAACCTTCACGTCAATGTTCCCTCTAACTTTTTTCTGGGTGCACGACCCCTTTAACCAGTTGCGAGTCCCATTCAAATGTCTGCGCATGCGCGTTTTTTTCCACTTAAAAGCCAGTGGGCCGGCTGCGCGGGACCTCCAGACTTAACCAACATCAGGGAACAAGGAGGTAAAGGACTCTCCAACGATCAGAAAACGCTCGCGCACGCTACATTTCTCCCTTGTCATTTTACCAACCAACGGACTAAAAGGTTAAAGTTCACATGCACCCACTGTGCGAATGAGTATTGAGGTCACAACCAACAACGGCATCTGTTACTCATTTTTATGTACTTCTCGGAAATGCATCGGAGCTACATCTGGATTCCTCATTCACCACATGTGGCCAGTGGCTAACTTATTGGACAACACTGCAGTAGTGTTAGACCCCCCAGCCAGCGTAAACACCCGTTCAACATTAGTGTCCTCGACCAGGCCAACATCCCCAGCATTGAAGCACTGACCACACTTGATCAGCCTCCACATTGTCCGCATGCCAGACACGAGACTCCCAAAGCAAGCGCTTTACTCAGAACTCCTTCATGGCAAACGAGCCCCAGGTGGGCAGAGGAAACGTTACAGGGACACCCTCAAAGCCTCCCTGATAAAGTGCAACATCCCCACCGACACCTGGGAGTCCCTGGCCAAAGACTGCCCTCAGTGGAGGAAGTGCATCCGGGAGGGCGCTGAGTACCTCGAGTCTCGTCGCCGAGAGCGTGCAGAAACCAAGCGCAGGCAGCGGAAGGAGCGTGCGGCAAACCAGTCCCACCCTCCCCTTCCCTCAACCACTGTCTGTCCCACCTGTGACAGGGACTGTGGCTCTCGTATTGGACTGTTTAGCCATCTAAGGACTCATTTTAAGAGTGGATGCTAGTTTTCCTCGATTCCGAGGGACTGCCTATGATGATGATTAGTGAGTGGGATTCTGGGTTACTTTTTCTTTTTCCCCTCCCGTTCTTCTTCCTCTTCTATCCTTCCCTCGCTACTTGACAAGCCAAGAGCTTGGCACAGACCGGGGATTGAACCCGAGACCTTGTGGTCAGTGTGCAATTAAAACCCGATTGATAGGGAGTTGTGTTCTCCAGATGCCAGCGGCCCCTGGCGAGGCCGGTATTTAGACGCTGAGTGGGTGTTTGCGCTGGGGGGGGGGTCTAGTGCTAGAGGTCACGGTCTCAAGGGGTTGGCCATTTAAGACTGAGATGAGAAATCTCTTCACTGAAGATTTGTGAATCTTTGGAATTCTCTACCCCAGAGGGTTGCTGATCCTGAAACGTTGAGTATATTCAAGGCGGAGATCGATAGATTTGTTGGACACTGAGAATCGAGGGACCGGCAGGAAAGTGCCGTTGAGGTAGAAGATCAGTCATGATATTGAATGGCGGAGCAGGCTCGAGGGGAAGAATGGATTACTCCTGCTCCTAATTGTTATCTTATGTTAAGTACATTTACCTGTACTGCGCGAGTGTGTGTGTGCGCAAGGCATTTTCTACTAAAATCAGTACGTGTGGCTAGTTAGAGGAGGTTAGAGATGAGGACAGCAGGTTTCCTTCCCTGAAGGGACACTAGTGAGCCAGTTAGGGTTTTGTGCTAATCCGACAGCTTTCATGCTCGCTTTTTTACAGTGACCAGATTTTTATTCTTGAGCTAAAACTAAAATTCCCAATTGCGATGGTGGAACTCCGGTTCACTTGGTTACAAGGCGACCACGGCAGTATTGTTCCCTAGTACTGGTGTTTGTGTATTTAAAGATCTGTGAGGCCAGTCAGCACTCGTTGAGGTTGACCAGATTGGGGACAGACGTTGCCCACAGGCGTTGTGTGATTACACCATCCTCCAGCCTGAACCGTGAATCGGAGTACATTTTACTGTTGGATTCAGAAAGGACGGACAAAGTGCTGCAGTACAATGCGACCTGGGGGTCCTTGTAACATGAAACACAAAAAGTTAGTGTGCTGGTACAGCAAGTAATCAGGAAGGCAAATTGAATGTTGGTCTTTATTGCAAGGGGGGAATGGTGTATAAAAGCAGAGAAGTCCTGCTACAACTGTACAGGGTATTGGTGAGGCCACACCTGGAGTACTGCGTGCAGTTTTGGTCTCTGTATTTAAGGAAGGATATACTTGCATTGGAGGCTGTTCAGAGAAGGTTCACTCGGTTGATTCTGGAGATGAGGAGGTTGACTTATGAAGATAGGTTGAGTAGGTTGGGCCTCTACTCATTGGAGTTCAGAAAAATGAGAGGTGATCTTATTGAAACTTATAAGATAATGAGCAGGCTTGACAAGGTGGATGCAGAGAGGATATTTCTACTCTGAGGAAACTAGAACTAGGGAACATAGTCTCAGAATAAGGGGCCGCCCATTTAAAACGGAGATGAGGAGGAATTTCTTCTCTGAGGGTTGTAAATCTGTGGAATTCTCTGCCCCAGAGAGCTGTGGAGGCTGGGTCATTGAATATATTTAAGGAGGCGATACAGATTTTTGAGCGATAAGGGAGTAAAGGGTTATGGGGAGCGGGCGGGGAAGTGGAGCTGAGTCCATGATCGGATCAGCCATGATCGTATTAAATGGTGGAGCAGGCTCGAGGGGCCGTATGGCCGACTCCTCCTATTTCTTATCATCTTATGTCTCTAAAAAGCGTACTGTTTGTTTTTTCTCCTCTGTGCTCTCAATATTTGTACTACGTGCGTCATCGGTGATAATAACTTTGTTTTTTTTAAACAGTCGGGAATGAAATGTTGGCTAAGTGAGATATTAAGAGGCGTGTGATAAGTGGTGCATTCAGTCTGGGATGGTCTTTAGTGAGACAACTGACCTCGCTTTCGAGACTTGTGTCTCCGCCAGTACAAGATCCTTTTTAATACTGGAGGAGGGGGTAGGGAAAGATATTTTATCGCAAAACTTTATTACTCTGGTAACTTTGCTGGCCCGCTGGTTTGCTGGTTGTCTTGAAGAAAGATTGAGCAGGTTGGGCCTATACTCGATGGAGTTTAGAAGAATGAGAGGTGATCTTATTGAAATGTTTCAGATTCTGAGGGGGCTTGACAGGGTAGATGCAGAGAGGATGTTTACCCTCGTGGGGGAATCTAGAACTATGGTCATAGTTTCAGAATAAGGGGCCACCCATTTAAAACTGAGATGAGGAGGAATTTCTTCTCTCGGAGGGTTGTAAATCTGTGGAATTCTCTGCCTCGGAGAGCTGTGGTGGCTGGGTCATTGAATATATTTAAGGTGGAGATGGACAGATTTTTGAGCGATTAAGGGAGTTATGGAGAGCGGGTGGGGAAGTGGAGCTGAGCCCATGATCTTATTGAATGGCGGAGCAGACTCAAGGGGCTGAATGGCCGAATCCTGCTCCTGTTTCTTATATTATGTTCATTCACCATTTGATAGTAACTAGCAATTCAGGATGGGTAAATCACTGACCAGGCCAAGCAGTTGGTTTCACTCCTGATTTCCAGAGACTTGGCACATTGTAATCACTGGTGTTACATCTGTAATACATCAGTTAGTTAATCGGGCCTGACTGTGACCGAGAGGGAGATCTGTTTGTCGGTGTGGGATGGGGGAATCTGCGAGCTGGAACACGTCACACCGACAGCCTGACTCGCTCTCTGCCTCGGAGCCTGGCGGTGGTGGGTTCAAATCCTGCTCTGGGCCTTCAGAACATAATCTTCAGTGAGGTCAAAAAGAAAGAAAGACTTGCATTTATATAGCGCCTTTCCCACAGCGCTTTACAGCCAATGAAGATTTTTCAGAGTGTAGTCACTGTGGGAAACGCGGCAGCCAATTTGTGCACAAGCAAAGAGGGCGCGAACTTGCATTTACATAGAGAATGCGGTCATTAAAGGCACTGTCACCCATTCCCATCATCATAGGCAGTCCCTCGGAATCGAGGAAGACTTGCTTCCACTCTAAAAGTGAGTTCTCAGGTGGCTGAACAGTCCAATACGAGAGCCACGGTCCCTGTCACAGGTGGGACAGACAGTGGTTGAGGGAAGGGGCGGGTGGGACTGGTTTGCCGCACGCTCCTTCCGCTGCCTGCGCTTGGTTTCTGCATGCTCTCGGCGACAAGACTCGAGGTGCTCAGCGCCCTCCCGGATGCACTTCCTCCACTTAGGGCAGTCTTTGGCCAGGGACTCCCAGGTGTCAGTGGGGATGTTGCATTTTATCAGGGAGGCTTCGGGAACTCCACCAATTAACTGCATTGGATTGGCAGCCGTGGTGTATTTCGAAGAACAGCAGGGGTGTTCTCCCCAGCGCCCGGCCAATATTTATCCCCCAACCAATGCCACTGAACAGATTATCCAGTCATTATCACATTGCTGTTTATGGGAGCTTGCTGTGCACAAATTGGCTGCTGTGTTTCCCACATTCCAACAGTGACTACACTCTTGACTACAACTGAGAAGCAAATTATAATTTAAATGGAGAAAAATTGCAAAGTGCTGCAGTACAGAGAGACCTGGGGGTCCTTGTGCATGAAACACACGCAGGTACAGCAAGTGATCAGGAAGGCCAATGGAATGTTGGCCTTTATTGCAAGGGGGATAGAGTATAAAAGCAGAGAAGTCCTGCTACAACTGTACAGGGTATTGGTGAGGCCACACCTGGAGTACTGCGTGCAGTTTTGGTTTCCGTATTTAAGGAAGGATATACTTGCATTGGAGGCAGTTCAGAGAAGGTTCACGCGGTTGATTCTGGAGATGAAGGGGTTGACTTATGAGGAAAGGTTGAGTAGGTTGGGCCTCTACTCATTGGAATTCAGAAGAATGAGAGATGATCTTATCGAAACATGTAAGATAATGAGGGTGCTTGACAAGGTGGATACAGAGAGGATATTTCCACTCATAGGAGACTATGTCCCCTAGTTTTAGTTTCCCCTATGAGGAGGAATTTCTTCTCTGCGGGTCGTGACTTTATGGAATTCTCTGCCCCAGAGAGCTGTGGAGGCTGAGTCATTGGATATATTTAAGGTGGAGATAGACAGATTTTTGAGCAATAAGGGAGTAAAGGGTTATGGGGAGCAGGCGGGGAAGTGGAGCTGAGTCCATGATCAGATCAGCCATGATCGTATCAAATGACGGAGCAGACTCGAGGGGCCGAATGGCCGACTCCTGCTCCTATTTCTTATGTTCTTATGCAACAGTGACTTTGCTTCAAAAGAAAAAGTACTTTAATGACCAAGCGCTTTGGGAAGTCCTGAGGTCGAGTATAAAAATCTTTTTCATTACCGTGCTCTAGAGGGACGAGTGTTCAAATCCCACCACGGCAGTTTGAGAATTTGAATTCGTTTTAAATAAAAAGCTGGTCTCAGTAAAAGTCACCATGATTATTGAGACTGTAATCTGATTGTTGTAAAATCCCAACGGGTTCACTAATGTCCCTTCCAGAAAGGAAATAAGATATAGGAGCAGGAGTCGGCCATACGGCCCTTTGAGCCTGCTCCGCCATTTAATAAGATCATGGCTGATCTGATCATGGACTCAACTCCACTTCCCCGCCCGCTCCCCATAACCCTTTATTCCCTTATCGTTCAAAAATCTGTCTATCTCCGCCTTAAATATATTCAATGACCCAGCCTCCACAGCTCTCTGGGGCAGAGAATTCCACAGATTTACAACCCTCTGAGAGAAGAAATTTCTCCTCATCTCAGTTTTAAATGGGCAGCCCCTTATTCTAAGATCATGCCCCCCTAGTTCTAGTCTCCCCCATCAATGGAAACATCCTCTCTGCATCCACCTTGTCGAGCATCCTCATAATCTTATACCTTTCGATAAGATCACCTCTCATTCTTCTGAACTCCAATGAGTAGAGGCCCAACCTGCTCAACCTATCTTCATAAGTCGACCCCCTCATCTCCGGAATCAACCGAGTGAACCTTCTCTGAACTGCCTCCAAAGCAAGTATATCCTTCCTTAAATGCGGAGACCCAAACTGCACGCAGTACTCCAGGTGTGGCCTCACCAATACCCTGTATAACTGCACGCAGTACTCCGGGTGTGGCCTCACCAATACCCTGTATAACTGCACGCAGTACTCCAGGTGTGGCCTCACCAATACCCTGTATAACTGCACGCAGTACTCCAGGTGTGGCCTCACCAATACCCTGTATAACTGCACGCAGTACTCCAGGTGTGGCCTCACCAATACCCTGTATAACTGGAGCACAGCGGTTCAAGATGGAGGCCCACCCCCACACCCCCACCTTTCCCCGGGGCAACTAATGGGATGGACAATACCCACCTGCCCTGGCACATCCCCAGAACAAATCGAGGCGTTGCTTAGCCCCATACAAACAGAAAGTGGCAGAAACACTCGGTGGGTCAGGCAGCATCGGCGGGGAGAGAAACAGCGTTAACGTTTCAGCTCGATGGCCTTCCGTCAGAACCGGGATCACTTTGCGCATTGGGGTTCCCACGCTGGCAGAATTCGCCACGCTTCAAAGGGATGTGCTGAACTCGTGGTGCTTTGGGGCATTTTCTGTTTGTTGAGAGAAAGACTTGCATTTATATAGCGCCTTTCACGACCACCGGATTTCCCAAAGCGCTTTACAGCCAATGAAGTACTCTTGGCGTGTGGTCACTGTTGTAATGTGGGAAACGCGGCAGCCAATTTGCGCACAGCAAGCTCCCAGACACAGCAATGTGATGATGACCAGATAATCTGTTTTTTTTTTCCCCTGGGTGTCATGGTACATCAGTCATTGAAGGTTGCCATGCAGGTACAGCAGGCGGTGAAGAAGGCAAATGGTATGTTGGCCTTCATAGCTAGGGGATTTGAGTATAGGAGCAGGGAGGTCTTCCTGCAGTTGTACAGAGCCTTAGTGAGGCCTCACCTGGAATATTGTGTACAGTTTTGGTCTCCTAATCTGAGGAAGGACGTTCTTGCTATTGGGGGAGTGCAGCGAAGGTTCGCCAGACTGATTCCCGGGATGACATATGAGGAGAGACTGGATCGACTGGGCCTTTATACACTGGAGTTTAGAAGGATGAGAGAGGATCTCAGAAACATATAAGATTCTGACAGGACTGGACAGGTTAGATGCAGGAAGAATGTTCCTGATGTTGGGAAAGTCCAGAACCAGCGGACACAGTCTAAGGATAAGGGGTAAGCCATTTAGGACTGAGATGAGGAGAAACCTCTTCACTGAGTTGTTAACCTGTGGAATTCCCTACCGCAGAGAGTCGTTGAGGCCAGTTTGTTGGATATATTCAAGAGGGAGTTAGATATGGCCCTTGCGGCTAAAGGGATCAAGGGGTATGGAGCGAAAGCAGGAAAGGGGTACTGAGGTGAATGGTGGTGCAGGCTCGAAGGGCCGAATGGCCTACTCCTGCACCTATTTTCTATGTTGATTGAGGGCTAAATATTGGCCCCAGGACACCGGGGATAACTCCCCTGCTCTTCGAAATAGTGCCCTGGGATCCTTCCCACCCACCTGAGAGAGCAGACGGGGCCTCGGTTTAACGTCTCATCTGAAAGACGGCACCTCCGACAGTGCAGCACTCTCTCAGTACTGCACTGGGAGTGTCAGCCTAGATTTATGTGCTCCAGTCCCTGGAGGTGGGACTTGAACCCCCAACCTTCTGACTCAGAGGTGAGAGTGCGACCCACTGAGCCACGGCTGACTCTGCATTAAACATAGTGCTCAATCCATTGTGAACTATAGTGATCACCCTGTCATTAAACGCAGTGAGAATCGCCCTCCATTATTAAAACATAATGCAATCATCCTCTGTTATTAAATGTAATGCAATTGCCCGAGAGGTGCGATTCAAACGCCAGGTTCCTTGCCCACGTACCGCCTCTGCAGACATTCTAGTCCTTTACCTGCAACAGATGGGTCTGTCGCTACTGTATGGCTCAGAGACATGGACCATGTACAGTAGGCACCAAGTCGCTGGAGAAATACCACCAACGTTGTCTCTGCAAACATAGAAACATAGAAAATAGATGCAGGAGTAGGCCATTCAGCCCTTCTAGCCTGCACCGCCATTCAATGAGTTCATGGCTGAACATGAAACTTCAGTACCCCATTCCTGCTTTCTCGCCATAACCCTTGATCCCCCGAGTAGTAAGGACTTCATCTAACTCCCTTTTGAATATATTTAGTGAATTGGCCTCAACTACTTTCTGTGGTAGAGAATTCCACAGGTTCACCACTCTCTGGGTGAAGAAGTTTCTCCTCATCTCGGTCCTAAATGGCTTACCCCTTATCCTCAGACTGTGACCCCTGGTTCTGGACTTCCCCAACATTGGGAACATTCTTCCTGCATCTAACCTGTCTAAACCCGTCAGAATTTTAAACGTTTCCATGAGGTCCCCTCTCATTCTTCTGAACTCCAGTGAATACAAGCCCAGTTGATCCAGTCTTTCTTGATAGGTCAGTCCCACCATCCCGGGAATCAGTCTGGTGAATCTTCGCTGCACTCCCTCAATAGCAAGAATGTCCTTCCTCAAGTTAGGAGACCAAAACTGTACACAATACTCCAGGTGTGGCCTCACCAAGGTCCTGTACAACTGTAGCAACACCTCCCTGCCCCTGTATTCAAATCCCCTCACTATGAAGGCCAACATGCCATTTGCTTTCTTAACCGCCTGTTGTACCTGCATGCTAACCTTCAATGACTGATGTACCATGACACCCAGGTCTCGTTGCACCTTCCCTTTTCCTAATCTGTCACCATTCAGATAATAGTCTGTCTCTCTGTTTTTACCACCAAAGTGGATAACCTCACATTTATCCACATTATACTTCATCTGCCATGCATTTGCCCACTCACCTAACCTATCCAAGTCACTCTGCAGCCTAATAGCATCCTCCTCGCAGCTCACACTGCCACCCAACTTAGTGTCATCCGCAAATTTGGAGATACTGCATTTAATCCCCTCGTCTAAATCATTAATGTACAATGTAAACAGCTGGGGCCCCAGCACAGAACCTTGCGGCACCCCACTAGTCACTGCCTGCCATTCTGAAAAGTCCCCATTTACTCCTACTCTTTGCTTCCTGTCTGACAACCAGTTCTCAATCCACGTCAGCACACTACCCCCAATCCCATGTGCTTTAACTTTGCACATTAATCTCTTGTGTGGGACCTTGTCGAAAGCCTTCTGAAAGTCCAAATACACCACATCAACTGGTTCTCCTTTGTCCACTTTACTGGAAACATCCTCAAAGAATTCCAGAAGATTTGTCAAGCATGATTTCCCTTTCACAAATCCATGCTGACTTGGACCTATCATGTCACCTCTTTCCAAATGCACTGCTATGACATCCTTAATAATTGATTCCATCATTTTACCCACTACTGAGGTCAGGCTGACCGGTCTATAAGATTGCTAATTAATCCTCTCTCATTACACAACACCCACTCTAAGATGGCCTCCCCCCTAGTTGGTTCCTCAACATATTGGTCTAGAAAACCATCCCTTATGCACTCCAGGAAATCCTCCTCCACTGTATTGCTTCCAGTTTGGCTAGCCCAATCTATGTGCATATTAAAGTCACCCATTATAACTGCTCCACCTTTATTGCATGCACCCCTAATTTCCTGTTTGATGCCCTCCCCAACATCCCTATTACTGTTTGGAGGTCTGTACACAACTCCTACTAACGTTTTTTGCCCTTTGGTGTTCTGCAGCTCTACCCATATAGATTCCACATCATCCAAGCTAATGTCTTTCCGAACTATTGCATTAATCTCCTCTTTAACCAGCAATGCTACCCCACCTCCTTTTCTTTTATTCTATCCTTCCTGAATGTTGAATACCCCTGAATGTTGAGTTCCCAGCCCTGATCATCCTGGAGCCACGTCTCCGTAATCCCAATCACATCATATTTGTTAACATCTATTTGCACAATTAATTCATCCACCTTATTGCGGATACTCCTTGCATTGAGACTCAAAGCCTTCAGGCTTGTTTTTTTTAACACCCTTTGTCCTTTTAGAATTTTGCTGTACAGTGGCCCTTTTTGTTCTTTGCCTTGGGTTTCTCTGCCCTCCACTTTTCCTCATCTCCTTTCTGTCTTTTGCTTTTGCCTCCTTTTTGTTTCCCTCTGTCTCCCTGCATTGGTTCCCATCCCCCTGCCATATTAGTTTAACTCCTCCCCAACAGCACTAGCAAACACTCCCCCTAGGACATTGGTTCCGGTCCTGCCCAGGTGCAGACCGTCCGGTTTGTACTGGTCCCATCTCCCCCAGAACCAGTCCCAATGCCCCAGGAATTTGAATCCCTCCCTGCTGCACCACTGCTCAAGCCACGTATTCATCTGCGCTATCCTGCGATTCCTACTCTGACTATCACGTGGCACGTGGCAAGATCCTACAAATCCCCTGGGAGGACAGGCGCACCAACATTAGCGTCCTCGACCAGGCCAACATCCCCAGCATCGAAGCACTGACCACACTTGATCAGCTCCGCTGGGCAGGCCACATTGTCCGCATGCCCCGACACGAGACTCCTAAAGCAAGCGCTCTACTCTGCACTCCTTCACGGCAAACGAGCCAAAGGTGGGCAGAGGAAACGTTACAGGGACACCCTCAAAGCCTCCCTGATAAAGTGCAACATCCCCACCGACACCTGGGAGTCCCTGGCCAAAGACCGCCCTAAGTGGAGGAAGTGCATCCGGGAGGGCGCTGAGCACCTCGAGTCTCATCGCCGAGAGCATGCAGAAACCAAGCGCAGGCAGCGGAAGGAGCGTACGGCAAACCTGTCCCACCCTCCCCTTCCCTCAACCACTGTCTGTCCCACCTGTGACAGGGACTGTGGTTCTTGTATTGGACTGTTCAGCCACCTAAGGACTCACGTTAAGAGTGGAAGCAAGTCTTCCTCGATCCCGAGGGACTGACTGATGGTGATTAGCTACTGTTGCTGCTGCCCAGGGACCCGGAGATCCTATTCCACCCTGACGTAAATCCTGATATTCCCGGCTGCCAATCCTGCAAGGCCTGAGACGCTGAATAGTGAAGGACCCATGGAGTGATGTAGGAGTGGTTAGCGACATTGATTCAGCCGACAGCGATGGTGTCTGCTCATCCCAGCGTGTGCAGGGGACATCTGTTTTTAAAGTATTTGACAAGTGGCTTAAATTAAAACCTGTTTTAATTTAAGAGGGCACTTGAGAGCTACTGTACTAATTGATACGTGGAACTGGAGATCCTTTGATCCCTGAATTCTGTTCAACAGTAGGAGTACAGCAACACTTTCAGGACCTCAGGATGTCCCAAATGAAGTACTTTTAGAGTGTAGTCACTGTTGTAATGTGGGAAAGGCGGCAGCCAATTTGCGCACAGCAAGCTCCCACACACAGCAATGTGATAATGACCAGATAATCTGTTTTTAGTGATCTTGGTTGAGGGATAAATATTGGCCCCAGGAAACCGGGGAGAACTCCCCTGCTCTTCTTCAAAATAGTGGCCGTGTGGAATCTTTTACATCCACCTGAAAGAGCAGACGGGGCCTCGGTTTAATGTCTCATCTGAAAGACGGCATCTCCGACAGTGCGGCACTCCCTCAACACTGCACTGGGAGTGTCAGCCTGGATTTATGTGCTCCAGTCCCTGGAGTGGGACTTGAACCCACAACCTAAAGACCCAGAGGCGAGAGTGCTGCCCACTGAGCCACGGCTGACACTGGGGGATAATTATTGGCCCAGGGCACCGGGGGTAACTCCCCTGCGCTTTTTCAAAATAGCCTTGGGATCTTTTTCGTCCACTTGAGACGTGACCGCGATTTAACGTCTCGTCTGAAAGTAGCCTCCACAAACCCGACCGGCGAAGTGGGTGGGGGAGGCAGAGGGGAAACCAGCCAGAGCTCTTGCTCCTGAACGCTGTCCATTCCGTCCAGCAGAAAGTGTGGACATTGGGGGTGAGGATACGATCCAGCTCGGCTGTGAAGCTTCTCAATGAGGAATAGCCCGGTGGCATGTACATAAGAATGAAATAAGTTGGCCATTTGGCCCCTCGAACCTGTTCCGCCATTCAAGGAGACCACGGCTGATCTTCGACCTCAACTCCACTTTCCTTAACTGTCCTCATATCCCTCGATTCCCTTAGTATCTCAAAAATTTGCCATCTCTGCCTTGAATAGCCACAGCCCTCTGGGGTAGAGAATTCCAAAGATTCACCACCCTCTGAGTGAAGAAATTCCTCCTCATCTCAGTCCTAAATGGCCGACCCCTTATCCTGAGACTGTGACCCCTGGTTCTAGACTCCCCAGCCCGGGGGGGAACACCCTCCCTGCATCTACCCTGTCAATTGCTGTAAGAATTTTGTATCTTTCAATAAGATCACCTCTCATTCTTCCAAACCCGAGGGAGTAAGAGAGAAGGTGGGTTCAGATATTATGTGGGGGGGGGGGTGTCTTTGTCATAACTACCCAAAACATGCCCCTTTCTCCCCCCCCCCCCCTCGCTCGCCCTATATAATATATATTGGAAATGAAGTGGATGTGCGGGTCTGTGTACTCTGATCAACCGCTGTGTAAATTAGCAGTAGGTGGAACCCCAGGTTTGCCCTGCAGGGTTTGAGGTGTGTCTCACTTTCTCTCACTCATCTTCAGTCAATTAGACTTATCCTAGTGACAGCGCTTGAGTTTTTCCAGAAACCTGTCAAATGATTGGGCGTTCCCGAATCAAGCCTCGCCATCTGAAAAGGGTCATTGAGCAGTGTGTTTTTTTGTATCTCAGCGATTACTGTGCTTTCTATTCATCGTATTGTTTGAGTTGGGGAGGGGACCGGAAATGTCTTTGCAAAGTGCTGGGGTTGCAGTTCATAGAAATTTATTTACAGCACTGAGGAGGCTATTCGGCCCATCGTGTCCATGTCAACCGACCAAGAGCTACCCAGCCTAATCCCACTTTCCAGCTCTCGGTCCGTAGCCCTGTAGGTTACGGCACTTCAGGTGCACATCCAAGTACTGTTTAAATGTGGTGAGGGTTTCTGCCTCTACCACCCTTTCAGGCAGTGAGTTCCAGACCCCCACCACTCTCTGGGTGAAGAAAGTTCCCCTCAAATCCCCTCTGAACCTCCCCCCATTACTTTAAATCTATGCCCCCTGGGTGTTGACCCCTCTGCTAAGGGAAATATGTCCTTCCTATCCACTCTACCCAGACCCCTCATAATTTTATACATCTCAATAAGGTCTCCCCTTGCCTTGTTAGCCCTCCCCAAATGCATTACCTCACACTTCTCCAGATTGAATTCCATTTGCCACTGTTCTGCCCACCTGACCAGTACATTGATATCTTCCTGCAGTCTACAGCTTTCTTCATCATCATCAACCACACAGTCTATGTTAGTGTCATCTGCAAACTTCTTAATCATACCCCCTATATTCTGTGGAATCGCACTGGATATAGCCTTCCAGTCACAAAAGTCACCCATCAACCATTACCCTTTGCTTCCTGCCTCTGAGCCAATTTTGGATCCAACTTGCCACTTTGCCCTGGATCCCATGGGCTTTAACCTTCGTGACCAGTCTGCCATGTGGGCCCTTATCAAAGGCCTTGCTAAAATCCGTATACATGACATCTACACTACAGTTTCACGTGTGTGCCTGGACCATGAGTGTTGGCAGGCTACTTGGCCAAGGCACACAGCCCAATCAAATCCTGTCTTGGCTTCTGAGAATGGAGGTGGAATGGGGGTAACAGGGCAGCAGTCCATCGTGAGAAAGAAAGACTTGGATTTATATAGCACCTTTTCCAACCACTGGACGTCTCAAAGTGCTTTACGGCCAATGAAGTACTTTTGAAATAAAAACAGAAAATGCTGGAAATCTCAGCGGGTCAGGAGAGGAAGCAGAGTTAACGCTTCGGCTCGCTGACCCTTCGTCAGAACTGAAGAATGTTTGAAAAGAATGGATTCTTAACCAGCACTGAAAGGGGGAGTGGAGGAAAGAACAAAAGGGAAGGTCTGTGATAGGGTGGAAGGCAGGAGAGATTAGAGAGACACAAGGGATGATGGGCCAAATTGATTTGGTAATGGCAGAAGTTAGAAAACATGTGTCTCGATAGGGTGTGAATGGTGGGATAATAACCAGCTGCCATTGAAGACAAGGAAATAAAAACACAGGCTCGGGGCGGGGCGGGGGGTAGCTAAAGATGGGCAGCGATTGCATTCTGAAATTGTTGAACTCGATGTTGAGTCCAGAAGGCTGTAAAGTGCCCAAACAAAAGATGAGGTGCTGTTTCGCGAAGATCACCTCTCATTCTGGAATTATTGTTCTTGGAGCAGAGACGGTGAAGAGGACATTTGATGGAGCTGTTCGAAATTCCGAGGGGTTTTGATTAGAGTAGATAAGGAGAAACTGTTCCCAGGGGCAGGAGGGTCAGTAACCAGAGGACCCAGATTTAAGATAATTGGCAAAAGAACCAGAGGGGGAGATGAGAACTTTTTTTAACGCAGCGAGTGGTTGTGATCGGGAACGCGCTGCCCGAGGGCGGTGGGAGCAGACTCGATATTGGGCTGAAAGTTGCGGTCGGAGGATTCCTTCAGGCGAAGGTCTCCGACCCGAGAACAATCTACCGAAATACCTGGTGGTCCCGGAGGAATGTAAGATTGCAGTCGGGGGCCTCCATTTGCTGTGCGGCACAGGGGATCATGATTGGAATCACGTGGGTCTGGACCACCAATCACTGTCTAGTATTCTCATTGATGATAATGGGAACTCCGTTTGTACGCGCTCCCATTACTATCGATGAGAATAACCCCAAAAACACCCAAACACAACACAATAAACACCTCATATTTAAAATTAATTGAAATTACATGTTTTTAAAAAAAATAATAATTTGGGGTAAAAATGTTTTAATGTGTTTTAATGGGGTTAAAAATAAATCTGCTTTAATGGACGGGTTTTTAATATAAAAATGAATGATTCCATTTAATTTTTCTGTGGTTTAAAACACTTACGCCGGTAAAACCCGGCTATAAAACGGGGAATTATAGACCGGTTAGCCTGACATCGGTAGTGGGGAAAATGTTGGAATCAATTATTAAAGATGTAATAGCAGCGCATTTGGAAAGTAGTGACAGGATCGGTCCAAGTTAGCATGGATTTATGAAAGGGAAATCATGCTTGACGAATCTTCTAGAATTTTTAAAGTGGACAAGGGAGAACCAGTGGATGTGGTTTATTTGAACTTTCAAAAGGCTTTTGACAAAGTCCCACATAAGAGATTGGTGTGCAAAATCAAAGCACATGGTATTGGGGGTAATGTACTGACGTGGATAGAGAACTGGTTGGCAGACAGGAAGCAGAGAGTGGGAATAAACAGGTCCTTTTCAGAATGGCAGGCAGTGACTAGTGGGGTAAGATAAGGTTCAGTGCTGGGACCCCAGCTATTTACAATATATATTAATGACTTAGATGAAGGAATTGAGTGTAATATCTCCAAGTTTGCAGATGACACTAAGCTGGGTGGCGGTGTGAGCTGTGAGGAGGATGCTAAGAGGCTGCAGGGTGACTTGAACAGGTTAGGTGAGTGGGCAAGTGTATGGCAGATGCAGTATAATGTGGATAAATGTGAGGTTATCCACTTTGGGGGCAAAAATACGAAGGCAGAATATTATCTGAATGGTGACAGATTAGGAAAAGGGGAGGTGCAACGAGACCTGGGTGTTATGGTACATCAGTCACTGAAAGGCATGCAGGTACAGCAGGCAGTTAAGAAAGCAAATGGCATGTTGGCCTTCATAGCGAGAGGACTTGAGTATAGGAGCAGGGAGGTCTTGCTGCAGTTGTACAGGGCCTTGGTGAGACCACATCTTGAGTATTGTGTGCAGTTTTGGTCTTCTAATCTGAGGAAGGACATTCTTGCTATTGAGGGAGTGCAGCGAAGGTTCACCAGACTGATTCCCGGGATGGCTGGACTGACATATGAGGAGAGACTGGATCAACTGGGCCTTTATACACTGGAATGCAGAAGAATTAGAGTGGATCTCATAGAAACATATAAAATTCTGACGGGATTGGACAGGTTAGGTGCATGAAGAATGTTCCCGATGTTGGGGAAGTCCAGAACCAGGGGTCACAGTCTAAGGATAAGGGGTAAGCCATTTAGGACCGAGATGAGGAGAAATTTCTTCACACAGAGAATTGTGCACCTGTGGAATTCTCTACCACAGAAAGTTGTTGAGGTCAGTTCGTTGGATATATTCAAAAGGGAGTTAGATATTGCCCTTACGGCTAAAGGGATCAAGGGGTATGGAGAGAAAGCAGGAAAGGGGTACTGAGGGAATGATCAGTCGTGATATTGAATGGTGGTGCAGGCTCGAATGGCCTACTCCTGCACCTATTTTTTTATGTCTCTATGTTTCTATATGGCTGCTTTTACCAGGCATAAGGGTTTGAAGGACATTCACTGGGCATGAGTTGGACAAATAGCCCAATCTCTGCCCCACGGATGTCCTTCTCCTGGGATGCGTAGAATCTGCCTAAAAACATTTTGACAGATCAGAAAAGCGTGTTCTTGGTGCAGGTGCTTTGCGGGCCGAGAACCGGTGTTAGTGAGGCCTCGCTGGGTGCGTGCGCACATCGTACACGCCCGGAGAGGCCGCAGTTATCGACCCAGTAACCTTCGAAAGGGAATTGGATATACAGTTAGAGAGAATTTGCAGGGCTCTGGGGAAAGAGTGCAGGTGTGGGACTAATCGGATCGCTCTTTTACACAGCTGGCACAGGCTTGATGGGCTCATGGCCTCCTTCTGTGCTATAAGATTCCATGTTGGTTTGACTCAGTTGGTTTGGCAAAATAACCCGCAATTCAGAGTGGCTAGTGAAGCTTGTCTTTTTTAATTGCAGGCCTCCACAGTGAGATACGGGATAGCAGAAGAGTATCCTGCCTTGCTCATTATGTCGAATTTCAGCGTCTACATCCTGGAGATCACTGGGCCACTCAGGTTTGTTCGTGCCCCATTAGATGTGTCATTTCAAACCAAGATGGTTCCTCAATTTAAAAACTCTTCCCAGTAACCGGTTTGTAAAATCCCGGTTCGAGATTAGGGATTAGAAGGCAAATGGAATATTGGCCTTTATTGCAAGTGGGGAATGGAGTATAAAAGTAGGGAAGTCCTGCTGCAACTGTACTGGGTATTAGTGTCCAGTGCGCCAGTGCAGCCTTCGGCCGTCTGAGGAAAAGAGTATTCAAAGACCAGTCTGTCAAATCTACCACCAAGCTAATGGTCTACAGGGCTGTAGTAATACCTGCCCTCCTGTATGGATCTGAGGCATGGACCATGTACAGAAGACATCTCATCGCTGTAGATATATCACCAACGATGTCTCCGCAAGATCCTGCAAATCCCCTGGGAGGACAGACGCACCAACATCAGTGTCCTCGCCCAGGCTGACATCCCCAGTATTGAAGTACTGACCACACTTGATCAACATCGCTGGGCAGGCCACAAAGTTCTCATGCCATACGCGAGACTCCCTAAGCAATTGCTCTATGCGGAGCTCCTTCACTGCAAATGAGCCAAAGGTCGACAGTGGAAATGTTCCAAGTTTGCAGATGACACTAAGCTGGGTGGCGGTGTCAGCTGTGAGGAGGATGCTCAGAGGCTGCAGGGTGACTTGGACAGGTTAGGTGAGTGGGCAGATGCAGTATAATGTGGATAAATGTGAGGTTATCCACTTTGATGGCAAAAACACGAAGGCAGAATATTATCTGAATGGCAGCAGATTAGGAAAAGGGGAGGTGCAACGAGACCTGGGTGTCATGGTACATCAGTCATTGAAAGTGGGCATGCAGGTACAGCAGGCGGTGAAGAAGGCAAATGGTATGTTGGCCTTCATAGCTAGGGGATTTGAGTATAGGAGCAGGGAGGTCTTACTGCAGTTGTACAGGACCTTGGTGAGACCACACCTGGAATATTGTGTACAGTTGTGGTCTCCTAATCTGAGGAAGGACATTCTTGCTATTGAGGGAGTGCAGCGAAGGTTCACCAGACTGATTCCCGGGATAGCGGGACTGACCTATGAGGAGAGACTGGATTGACTGGGCCTTTATACTCTGGAGTTTAGAAGGATGAGAGGGGATCTCATAGAAACATATAAAATTCTGACGGGACTGGACAGGTTGAATGCAGGAAGAATGTTCCCGATGTTGGGGAAGTCCAGAACCAGGGGACACAGTCTAAGGATAAGGGGTAAGCCATTTAGGACTGAGATGAGGAGAAACTTCTTCACTCCGAGAGTTGTTAACCTGTGGAATTCCCTGCCGCAGAGAGTTGTTGATGCCAGTTCATTGGATATATTCAAGAGGGAGTTAGATATGGCCCTTACGGCTAAAGGGATCAAGGGGTATGGAGAGAAAGCAGGAAAGGGGTACTAAGGTGAATGATCAGCCATGATCTTATTGAAGGGCCGTATGGCCTACTCCTGCACCTATTTTCTATGTTTCTAAAGACACCCTCAAAGCCTCCCTGGTAAAGTGTGACATCACCTAATGACATCTGGAAATCCCTGGCCGAAGACCGCTCTAGTTGGAGAAAGTACATCCGGGAGGGCGTTGAGCTCTTAGACTAATCTGCCTTCCTGTTTTTGCCACCAAAGTGGATAACCTCACATTTATCCACATTATACTGCATCTACCATGTATTTGCCCACTCACCTAACCTGTCCAAGTCACCCTGTAGTCTCTTGGCGTCCTCCTCACAGCTCACACCGCCACCCAGCTTAGTGTTATCTGCAAACTTGGAGATATTACATTCAATTCCTTCGTCTAAATCGTTAATGTATATTGTAAATAGCTGGGGTCCCAGCACTGAGCCCTGCGGCACTCCACTAGTCACTGCCTGCCATTCTGAAAAGGACTCGTTTATTCCCATTCCTTGCTTCCTGTCTGCCAACCAGTTCTCAATCCACATCAGTACATTACCCCCAATACCATGTGCTTTAATTTTGCACACTAATATCTTGTGTGGGACCTTGTCAAAAGCCTTTTGAAAATCCAAATACATCACATCCACTGGTTCTCCCTTATCCACTCTACTAGTTACATCCTCAAAAAAAATTCAAAAGATTTGTCAGCATGATTTCCCTTTCATAAATCCATGCTGACTTGGACTGATCCTGTCACTGCTTTCCAAATGCACTGCTATTACATCTTTAATAATTGATTCCAACATTTTCCCCTACTGATGTCAGGCTAACCGGTCTATAATTCCCTGTTTTCTCTCTCCCTCCTTTTTTCAAAAAGTGGTGTTACATTAGCTACCCTCCAGTCCATAGGAAGTGATCCACAGTCCATGGAATGTTAGGAAATGATCACCAATGCATCCACTATTTCTCGGGCCACTTCCTTAAGTACTCTGGAATGCAGACTATCAGGCCCTCGGGATTTATTGGCCTTCAATCCCATCAATTTCCCTAACACCATTTCTTGACTAAAGGATTTCCCCCAGTTCCCTCAGTTCCTCCTTGCTAGACCCTCAGTCCCCAAGTCTTTTCGGGAGGTTATTTGTGTCTTCCTTGGTGAAGACAGAACCAAAGGATTTGTTCAATTGGTTTGCCATTTCCTTGTTCCCCCATTATGAATTCACCTGATTCTGACTGCAAGGGACCTACATTAGTCTTCACTAATCATTTTCTCTTCCCACATCTATAGAATTTTTTGCAGTCAGTTTTTCAGTTTGACCCATATGGCCTCATTTGATCCCTCTAATATCATCCCTCCTCACACCTGTAATAGTTTCTTTAATCAATACTGTGACCCTACCCCCTTTTTTGCTCCCTCTCTGTCCTGACTAACAATCCTGCAACCAGGAATATTGAGCTGCCAAACCTGCCCCTCTTTCAGCCATGTCTCTGTAATGATTATACTGGCATATTCCCAAGTATCTACTTGTGCTCGCTGACCTACATTGGCTCCCGGTTAAGCAACGCCTCGATTTCAAAATTCTCATCCTTATTTTTAAATCTCTCCATGTCCCTCGCCCCTCCCTATCTCTGTAATCTCCTCCAGCCCCACAACCCCCCCCCCGAGATGTCTGCGCTCCTCTAATTCTGCCCTCTTGAGCATCCCTGATTATAATCGGTGGTCGTGCCTTCTGTTGCCTGGGCCCCAAGCTCTGGAACTCCCTCCCTAAACCTCTCCGCCTCTCTACCTCTCTTTCATCCTTTAAGACGCTCCTTAAAACCGACCTCTTTGACCCTACTTTTAGTCATCTGCCATAATTTCTATTGTGGCACAGTGTCCAATGTATCTGTTTTATCTTGTATAACCCTGCTGTGAAGCAGCACATTGGGATGTATTACTACATTAAAGGCACTATATAAATAAAAGTTCTTGTTGTGAGGGCAGAGGGGTTTGGGGAGTGGGTTTACCAAAAAGAAAATGAGCTTTGGGGTTGAATTTTGCCTCCAGGATGACTTTTTAGAGAGGAAGGATGGCTGAGGGGGAAAGACTTGCAACTCTATAGCGCCTGTCACAACCTTGGGAGGTGCCAAGGCACTTTACATCCAATGCAATGCTTTTTTTGAAGTGTAGTCGCTGATTGGTTGTAAACGTGGCAGCCAATCTGTGCACAGCAAGCTCCCACAAACTACCCCGGGTTTAACGTCTCAGATAAACAGCACCTCCCTCAGCACTGCGCTGGGAGTGCCAGATGGAGCGCGTGTTCAAGTCTCGGGAGTGGGAACTCTAACCCACCACCTTTCGACCCTGATGTGAGAGTGCTGCCACTGAGCCAGGGCTCGCACTCGGGGCAAGGCACCATGACGTGGCTACGTGAAGTTTGGCGATTACAGCGCAGAAACCGTCCACGCTTATCATCCATGTGAGCAGCAGTCCTAAACCGCTGTCTCCATCCCAGTCACTTTCCACATGTACGCTGACGACACCCAGCTCAACCCTGCTACCACTTCTCTCCACCCCTCCACAGTCTCAAATTGTCAGGCTGCTTGTCCGACATCTAGTTCTGGATGAGCAGAGTCGTTCTCCAATTGAATACTGGAAAGACCGAAGCCATTCGGGGCCTGGACATAGTGGATAGTAAGGGTCTATTTCCATTGGTGGAGGGGTTTATTACGAGGGGTCATAGTTTTAAGGTGGTTGGTGGAAGGTTGAGAGAGGTTTTGAGGGGGGGCTTCTTTACGCAGAGGGTTGTGGGGATCTGGAACTCGCTGCCTGGAAGAGTGGTGGATGCAGAAACCCTCACCACTTTTAAGAGATGGTTGGATGGGCACTTAGTGCCGTGACCTGCAGGGTTACAGACCCAGAGCTGGTAATTGGGATTAGACTGGATGACCTTTTGTTGGACGGTGCAGATATAATGGTAAGCACTGTGGGGAATAGAATACGGCCAGGGTGATCTCCTGGACTACTGTCGATCGCCTGGATGGGTCGGAGAGGAATTTCCCAGATTTTTTCTCCCTAAATTGGCCTGGGTTTTTATCTGGTTTTTGCCTCTCTCAGGAGATCACATGGCTCCGGTTGGGGTGGAGTGTAGAATGTTTCAGTATAAGGGGTGTTGCAGTTGTGTGAGGCGGACTGGTTGGGCTGGGTGCTGTTTGCCTTTCCGCCATTGTTCATTGTTCATAGGTTTATATGTAACCTTCAGGGCTGTTGACCGAGGACCGTGCGGCTCTTTGTCGGCCAGCGCAGACGCGATGGACCAAAATGGCCTCCTTCTGCGCTGTAATATTTCTATGTTTCTATTTCTATGTTTCTATTGTTTTCGGTCCCCGCCACAAACTCCGTTCCCCGGCCACTGACACCATCCCTCTCCCTAACTTCTGTCTGAGGCTAAACCAGACTGTTCGCCACCTTGGTGTCATATTTGACCCTGAAATGAGCTTTCGACCATATATCCGCAGCATAACTAAGACCGCCTATTTCCACCTCCGTAACATCGCCCGTCTCCGCCCTTCCCTCAGCTCATCCGCTACTGAAGCCCTCATCCATGCCTTTGTTACCTCCAGACTTGACTATTCCAATGCACTCCTGGCTGGCCTCCCACATTCTACCCGACGTAAACTTGAGGTGATCCAAAACTCGGCTGCACATGTCCTAACTTGCACCAAGTCCCGCTCACCCATCACCCCCTGTGCTCGCTGACCCGTGTCCTAACTCACACCGAGTCCCGCTCACCCATCACCCCCTGTGCTTGCTGACTTACATTGGCATCTGGTTAAGCAACGCATCGATTTCAAAATTCTCATCCTTATTTTCAAATCCCTCCATGGCCCTCGCCCCTCCCTTTCTCTGTAACCTCCTCCAGCTCCACAACCCCCCCCGAGATGTCTGCGCTCCTCTAATTCTGCCCTTCTGAGCATCCCTGATTATAATCTCTCCACCATCGGTGGCCGTGCCTTCTGTTGCCTGGGCCCCAAGCTCTGGAACTCCCTCCCCAAACCTCTCCACCTCCCCTTGTTCCTTTTTAAGACACTCCTTAAAACCTACCTCTTTGAATAAGCTTTTGGTCACCTGCCCTAATTTCTCCTTGCATGGCTCGGTGTCAAACTTTGTCGTCTTACACTCCTGTGAAGCGCCTTGGACTATTTCACTACATTAAAGGCGCTATATAAATACAGTTGCTGGGAAATAAAACAGATTATCTGGTCGTGATCGTATTGCTGTTTGTGGGAGCTTGCTGAGCGCAATTTAGCTGCCGTGTTTCCCACATTACAACAGTGACTACATTCCGAAAGTACTTCATTGGCTGTAAAGCGCTTTGGGACGTCCTGGGGTTGAGGGCGCTATAGAAATGCAAGTCTTATTCATTCATGTGATGTGGGCATCGCTGGCAAGGCCGGCATTTATTGCCCATCCCTAATTGCCCCTTGAGAAGGTGGTGGTGAGCTGCCTTCTTGAACCGCTGCAGCCCGTGTGGTGAAGGTGCTCCCACAGTGCTGTTAGGGAGGGAGTTCCAGGATTGTGACCCAGCGACGATGAAGGAACGGCCGATATATTTCCAAGTCAGGATGGTGTGTGACTGGGAGGGGAACGTGGAGGTGGTGGTGTTCCCATGCACCTGCTGCCCTTGTCCTTCTAGGTAGCGGGTTTGGGAGGAGATGTTGAAGAAGCAACGATGGTGGGGGATGGGGGTGAGCGATGAGAGTTTGGAGGGGTTTTGAAAGCCACCTTTGATGATGTGGAGGTTACACGAGCGAATGCAGCAGCCGACTTCGGTTGGGGGTTGCACTTGAGTAGGTGGGGCAGAGAGTGCAGGCTTGCACAGATGGGAAAGAAAATGCTTGGGAGTTATTCCTTCTAAGGGGAAAGTGCTCCACATGATGTGTCGGACGTGGCTGTGATCGTTCTGCTTATTCCCTGTACGAACAACATGTCCGACTCTTGTATTTCCTTCCTGTTTAGCGACCAGCCAGCCAACTGGTTGAGGAAGCGTGAAGCGCACCGGATACTGGACCTGGTGTATCTGCAGGTGGGTCTCCGCACCCAGAGCATCGGCATGGAGTTCGACGGCTCAGGGGGGTCGTACACGTTGCTCATCCGCAATCCAGCCAAGTGCAAGAACTTCATCCAGTTTTTCACAGGTGCGTGAGCGGCAATAGTTACCGCAGGCCGATCTGTGTCTCGCTCCGGTATTGATCTCCCTGCCTAAAGAGGGGGATAGATCTGTGCTCACGCGCAGGAGCGCGTGTGCACACTCCCTCACTCTCACACGCGGGAGAGCGCGCACTCACACTCGCACACGCGGGAGAGCGCACACTCACACGGGGGCGCGCGCTCACACTCACTCGCACACGCGGCAGAGCGCGCGCTCACACTCACTCGCACACGCGGGAGAGCGCGCACTCACACTCGCACACGCGGGAGAGCGCTCGCTCACACACACTCGCACACGCGGGAGAGCGCTCGCTCACACACACTCGCACACGCGGGAGAGCGCTCGCTCACACACACTCGCACACGCGGGAGAGCGCTCGCTCACACACACTCGCACACGCGGGAGAGCGCTCGCTCACACACACTCGCACACGCGGGAGAGCGCTCGCTCACACACACTCGCACACGCGGGAGAGCGCTCGCTCACACACACTCGCACACGCGGGAGAGCGCTCGCTCACACACACTCGCACACGCGGGAGAGCGCTCGCTCACACACACTCGCACACGCGGGAGAGCGCTCGCTCACACACACTCGCACACGCGGGAGAGCGCTCGCTCACACACACTCGCACACGCGGGAGAGCGCTCGCTCACACACACTCGCACACGCGGGAGAGCGCTCGCTCACACACACTCGCACACGCGGGAGAGCGCTCGCTCACACACACTCGCACACGCGGGAGAGCGCTCGCTCACACACACTCGCACACGCGGGAGAGCGCTCGCTCACACACACTCGCACACGCGGGAGAGCGCTCGCTCACACACACTCGCACACGCGGGAGAGCGCTCGCTCACGCACACTCGCACACGCGGGAGAGCGCTCGCGCACGCACACTCGCACACGCGGGAGAGCGCTCGCGCACACGCGGGAGAGCGCTCGCTCGCACACTCGCACACGCGGGAGAGCGCTCGCTCTCGCGCACTCGCTCGCTCTCACTAGGAGGGGAAAATAGAGTATGAGAGGAACCTTCAGGGAACATAAAAACTGACTGCAAAAGCTTCTATAGATATGTGAAGAGAAAAAGATTAGTGAAGACTAATGTAGGTCCTTGGCAATCAGATGAATTTATAATGGGGAACAAAGAAATAGCAGACCAATTGAACAAATACTTTGGATTTGTCTTCACTAAGGAAGACACAAATAACCTTCCGGAAATACTAGGGGTTCGAGGGTCTAGCGAAAAGGAGGAACTGAAGGAAATCCTTATTGTCAGGAAATTGTGTTAGGAAATTTGATGGGATTGAAGGCCGATAAATCCCCAGGGCCTGATAGCTGCATCCTGGAGTACTTGAGGAAGTGACCCTAGAAATAGTGGATGCATTGGTGATCATTTTCCAACATTCTATTGACTGGATCAGTTCCTATGGATTGGAGGGTAGCTAATGTAACACCACTTTTTTAAAAAGGAGGGAGAGAGAAAACAGCCTGACATCGGTGGAGGGGAAAATGTTGGACTCAATTATTCAAGATGAAATAGCAGCGCATTTGGAAAGCAGTGACAGGATCGGTCCAAGTCAGCATGGATTTATGAAAGGGAAATCATACTTGACAAATCTAGAATTTTTTCATGATGTAACTAGTAGAGTGGATAAGAGAGAACCAGTGGATGTGGTGTATTTGGACTTTCAAAAGGCTTTTGACAAGGTCCCACACAAGAGATTAGTGTGCAAAATTAAAGCACATATGGTATTGGGGGTAATGTATTGGTTGGATTGAGAACTGGTTGGCAGACAGGAAGCAAGGAATGGGAATAAACGAGTCCTTTTCAGAATGGCAGGCAGTGACTAGTGGGGTGCCGCAGGGCTCAGTGCTGGGACCCCAGCTATTTACAATATACATTAATGATTTAGATGAAGGAATTGAATGTAATATCTCCAAGTTTGCAGATGACAGTAAGCTGGGTGGCGGTGTGAGCTGTGAGGAGGATGCTAAGAGGCTGTAGAGTGACTTGGACAGGTTAGGTGAGTGGGCAAATGCATGGCAGACGTAGTATAATGTGGATAAATGTGAGGTTATCCACTTTGGTGGCAAAAACACGTAGGCAGATTATTATCTGAGTGGCGGCAGATTAGGAAAAGGGGAGGTGCAACGAGACCTGGGTGTCATGGTACATCAGTCATTGAAAGCTTGCATGTAGGTACAGCAGGTGGTGAAGAAGGCAAATGGCATGTTGGCCTTCATAGCTAGGGGATTTGAGTATAGGAGCAGGGAGGTCTTACTGCAGTTGTACAGGGCCTTGGTGAGGCCACACCTAGAATATTGTGTTCAGTTTTGGTCTCCTAATCTGAGGAAGGATGTTCTTGCTTATTGAGGGAGTGCAGCGAAGGTTCACCAGACTGATTCCCGGGATGGCAGGACTGCCATATGAGGAGAGACTGGATCAACTGGGCTTGTATCCTCTGGAGTTAAGAAGAATGAGAGTGGATCTCATAGAAACATATAAAATTCTGGCGGGACTGGACAGGTTAGATGCGGGAAGAATGTTCCCAATGTTGGGGCAGTCCAGAACCAGGGGTCACCGTCTAAGGATAAGGGGTAAGCCATTTAGGACCGAGATGAGAAACTTGTTCACTGAGAGTGGTTAACGTGTGGAATTCTCTACTGCAGAAAGTTGTTGAGGCCAGTTCGTTAGATATATTCAAAAAGGAGTTAGATGTGGCCCTTACAGCCAAAGGGATCAAGGGGTTTGGAGAGAAAGCAGGAAAGGGGTACTGAGGTTGAATGATCAGCCATGATCTTATTCAATGGTGGTGCAGGCTCGAAGGGCCGAATGGCCTACTCCTGCATCTTGTTTCTATGTTTCTCACGTGCACTCGCTCGCTCTCGCACACAGGAGCAAGCGTGCTCTCGCTCGCTGCCGTGCTCTCGCTCGCTGCCGTGCTCTCGCTCGCTGCCGTGCTCTCGCTCGCTGCCGTGCTCTCGCTCGCTGCCGTGCTCTCGCTCGCTGCCGTGCTCTCGCTCGCTGCCGTGCTCTCGCTCGCTGCCGTGCTCTCTCTCGCTGCCGTGCTCTCGCTCGCTGCCGTGCTCTCGCTCGCTGTCGTGCTCTCGCTCGCTGCCGTGCTCTCGCTCGCTGCCGTGCTCTCGCTCGCTGCCGTGCTCTCGCTCGCTGCCGTGCTCTCGCTCGCTGCCGTGCTCTCGCTCGCTGCCGTGCTCTCGCTCGCTGTCGTACACTCGTGCTCTCGCTCGCTGCCGTGCTCTCGCTCGCTGCCGTGCTCTCGCTCGCTGCCGTGCTCTCGCTCGCTCTCGCATGCGCTCACTCACTCGTGCACACACGCAGGAACGCAGAAGCAGGCACGCTCGCACACCGAAGCTCATACACACCGTGCAAGCTTGAATGTTCTTGAAGAAAAAAGCCTGCATTTATATAGCAACTCTTGCATCCTCTGGGCGTCCCAAAGTGCTTTGCAGCTAATTAATTACCTTTATCGAAGTATCTTCACTGTTGTAATGTGGGAAATGCAGTAGTCAATTTGTGCACAGCAAGCTCCTACAAACAGTAATGTGATAATGACCGGATAATCTGTGTTTTTGTTACATTGATTTGAGGGATAAATATTGGCCCCAGGACACCGGGGAGAATTCCCCTGCTCTTCAAAATACTGGCCGTGGGATCTTTCACTTCCACCTGAGAGCAGACGGGGCCTCGGTTTAACAACCGAAAGAAGGCACCTCCGACAGTGCAGCGCTCCCTCAGCCCTGCACTGGGAGTGTCAGCCTGGATTATGTGCTCTGGAGTGTGGCTTTATGTGACCTCTCCCAAGCTCTGGCTGGCATCAGCTGACCTGCCAGAGATGGATTGTGGGACCCCTCGGCTATACGCTGCTCAGTACTATTCCATATTTACACCACTTTACCTTCAAGGTTACAATGTCAATAATTGAGCCCGTACGAAAAGTGCTGGACACACAGAAGCTGCTTCAGTGACCTGCCCAATTGGCCTTGGTGCGATAGTGTCTCTACCAACAATAGGAGTGCAGTGTTAATGCCACACACGTACCCTGATTACTGCAAGTATGACGCTTGCTACTGCACCCCCGAGGATCTGTCCCTGCTCTCTCTCCTCTCCGCACCTTGTTACATTGAGGGAAGGTTGGATAAACTCCGCTCGAATACCTTTGGAGTGGGGTGAGGGGGCGAGAGAGAGAATGAGATATGAGGGGTGGGGGGGTGGAGAAAAAGAGAGGAGATGGAGACGGGGTAGGAGGGAGACGGGGTAGGAGGGAGGGGGGGGAAGGAGAGGAGGAGATGGGGGGTATGTGGAGGGGGGGCAGAGGAGAACATGGAGGGGGAGAGGAGGGAGTGGGGTAGAGAGCAGGAAGGGAAAAAGGGGTGGTGATCGAGACGAGGGGGAAAGGAATGGAGGTAAGGGGGGAGGGAGGGCCGGACAGGAGAGAGGATTTTTTGAGCAAAGTGAACAAGCTGTCATGCTTTCTGTGTTTAACATCTGCTAAACCCTGATGCATAGTTTGTAATGTCCTGCCAAACGAAATGATAATCTGTTCATGTAGCGATCCTTTTCCACCTGTCTATATTTGGCCAACACTGGGGAATTCTCGTGTAGACTGCCTTCGAAACCCTCCGACAATACTGGAGGTTTAAACATTCCAGGTTAATAAATACTCCTGAGGTGGTGTAGGGACTGTAAACAACATGTCTGAGCAGCTTAGATCAGACGCACGTATCTGAATAAATTACATAGCCTGCTTGCGTCTGGGTCCAGGCACTTGGCATAGCAGCAGCCCGGCTGGCAGCCAACTCGTCCTCACAACGTAGCGTCAAGTTAGGTCGGGCCTGATTTCTGCAGGTCTGGCTGGTTTTTTTTAAACTCGTGCACATTAACTTGTTATTGGATCCTTCAAAAAGAAAAAGACTTGCATTTATATAGCGCATTCACGACCACCGGACGTCTCAAAGCGCTTTACAGCCAATGAGGTACTTTTGGAGTGTAGTCGCTGTTGTAATGTGGGAAACGTGGCAGCCAATTTGCGCACAGCAAGCTCCCACACACAGCAATGTGATAATGACCAGATAATCTGCTTTTGTTATATTGATTGAGGGATAAATATTGGCCCCAGGACACCGGGGGATCTTTTACATTCATCAGAGAGAGCAGACGGGGCCTCGGTTTAACGTCTCGTCTGAAAGACGGCCCCTCCGACAGTGCAGCACTCCCTCAGCCCTGCACTGGGAGTGTCAGCCTGGATTTATGTGCTCCAGTCCCTGGAGTGGGACTTGAACCCACAACCTTCTGACTCGGAGGCGAGAGTGCTGCCCACTGAGCCACGGCTGATACAATTCAGTCACAGCGCAGCCTGTACCAACCATTTGCCAAACCCTTGCATTTTGGTATCATAGAAACGCACAAAGTAGGAGCAGTAGTAGGCCATTCGGCCCTTCGAGACTGCACCACCATTCAATATGATCATGGCTGATCCTCTCTCGACACCATATTCCTGCTTTCTCCCCATACCCCTTGATGCCTTTTGTGTCTAGAAATCTATCTATCTCCCTCTTAAATATATTCAGTGACGTGGCCTCCACAGCCTTCTGTGGTAGAGAATTCCACAGGTTCACCACCCTCTGAGTGAAAACATTTCTCCTCATCTCGGTCCTAAATTTCCTACCCCGTATCCTGAGAATGTGACCCCTTGTTCTAGACTTCCCAGCCCCCGGGGAAACATCCTTCCCGCATCCAGTCTGTCCAACCCCGTCAGAATTTTATACCTTTCAATGAGATCCCCTCTCATTCTTCTAAACTCTAGTGAATACAGGCCTAGTCGACCCAATCTCTCCTCATACCACAGTCCTGCCATCCCAGGAATCAGTCTGATGCACTCCCTCTATGGCAAGTGTATCCTTCCTTGGGTAAGGAGACCAAAACTGCACACAATACTCCAGGTGCTGTCCCCATACCAGACCTATCGGCACGGGGCACACCTTGTGGCTTCACCTGCACTTCGGCAGTCGCTCACCGGGCTTGCTCCATCCCGTGCTGGCACCATTGATTTCCCGCCCCCTTTGGCCATGTCAAACCCAGGACCCCTGTTCCGCTGCCTTGCCCCCTCGGCTGTGCCTGTACGAAGTGCTCACGCGCCCGAAGAGGTCTCGCAAAAGCCGTCTCTCCGCCTGCGATGCACGTGTGCCGATCTGTCAAACTGTCTCGACGGATTCAACACATCCCCAGGAGCAGGGCCTTCGCGGGCAGAGATATGGGCTCTTTGCCCAACTCCTGCCCAATGAATGTCCTTCAAACTTGCGCCCGGTAAAAGCAGGCGTATAGCTGACTTTTACCAGCCTAAGAGTTTTAAAACATAGAAAAATTAAAAATATTTTAAACTCTGTCCATTAAGGTAAGTTTATTTTTAACCCTATTAAAACACTTTTTTTTTTAAATTCAAACTTTTTTTTTCTACAACATTCAATTTCAATTGATTTTAAGTGTGAGGTTTTTTTCATTTATTGTGGTGTTTTTGGGGCTATTCCCATTGATGGTAATGTGAGATCGTACAAACGGAGTTCCCATTATTAATGAGAATACTCGATGTTCATTGGTAGTCCAGGCCCATGTGATCCTCGGATACGAATAGGTTCCTGGAGGACATGTTCCCATGCGCTGGACTGTGAAACTCGGCCTCCGACCGTAATCCTACCTTCCTCCGGGACCACCAGGTATTTCCGTAAAGACAATTGCGGTCAGAGGCGTTTGCCTGAAGGAATCCTCCCACCACAATTGTCCGCTCCCCCCCCATTGTTTCAGAATTAGCTGCTCCGGTATCTTTATGGGTTCAAGCCCCACTCCAGAGACTTGAGCCCCATTAATCCAGGCCGTCTCACTCAGTGCCGGGGAGGTGTGGTGTGGTGGAGGTGCGGCAAATGAGGGTACGGGGCCCAGGAGAGCCGAGGGGCCCAGGGGCAGCACGGGCCCAGCCCACCCTGCGATATGTGGGCGCACTAGGTCCGTGCAGCAGAGCTGGTCTCCAGTCGTCCTGCTTAACCCTTGCCACTGGACCAAGACCTCGCTCTGTCAAGCCCGTGTGGTGGCTGGTGTGCAACGGTCACCCCACGTTAAAACAATCCACCCACAGGCATCTTCCACCCTTCAGGATGTAGTTCAGGATCTGGAATATTAGGTCCTTCATCGAAACACCTGTGAACTCGTGTGGAAGCAAGTCATTCTCGTTCGAGGGACCGCCCATGATGACCAAGGGAGGCCCTGTGCACTGTCGTAGGTGCCGTCTTTCTAATGAGACATTAAATCAAGGCCCCCCCCCCCCCACCATCTTCCCCCTCGGGTGAACATAAAAAATTCCCATGACTGCTATTTCGAAGACGAGCAGGGGAGTTCTGTTATGGTCAATATTGATCCCTTCATGTGTGCCCAAAACACACACTCTGGTCCATTTATTTCAGTGCTGTTTGTGGGAGCTTGCTGTGCGCAATTTTGGTTGCCGGGTTTCCCTACATCCTATGTGTCGACGCAGCAAAAATAAAATGTCTTCATTGGCTGTGAAGCACATTGGAACGTCCTAATTTCCTTTATGTAAAATGAGTGTTAGGCACACGTTAGTAGCATGCTCCGTGCAGTTGATACATAATGTGATCCTCACTTAATGACTGATGTTTGTGATGCTGAAGGTTTATTCAGCGATAATTTACAGTTCATTACTGGAAAATAACATAGCTAGTATGAATAATTTAAATTCAAAACTCCCTATCTCTAATCTCTCCCGAGATGTCTGCGCTCCTCTAATTCTGCCCTCCTGACCTTCCCTGATTATAATCGCTCCACCATCGGTGGCCGTGCCTTCTGTTGCCTGGGCCCCAAGCTCTTAAACTCCCTCCCTAAACCTCTCCGCCTCTCTACCTCTCTTTCCTCCTTCAAGACGCTGCTTAAAACATAAGAATATAAGAAATAGGAGCAGGAGTCGGCCATACGGCCCCTCGAGCCTGCTCCGCCATTTAATACGATCATGGCTGATCTGATCATGGGCTCAACTCCACTTCCCCGCCCGCTCCCCATAACCCTTCACTCCCTTATCGCTCAAAAATCTGTCTATCTCCGCCTTAAATATATTCAATGACCCAGCCTCCACAGCTCTCTGGGGCACAGAATTCCAAAGATTCACGACCCTCTGAGAGAAGAAATTCCTCCTCCATCTCAGTTTTAAATGGGCGACCCCTTATTCTGAAACTATGCCCTCTAGTTCTAGATTCCCCCACGAGGGGAAACATCCTCTCTGCATCGACCCTGTCCAGCCCCCTCAGAATCTTTTATGTTTCAAATAAGATCACCTCTCATTCTTCTAAACTCCAATGAGTATAGGCCCGACCTTTCTTCATAAGGCAGCCCCTTCATCTCAGGAATCAACCTCGTGAACCTCTCTGAACTACCTCCAATACAAGTATATCCCTCCTTAAATACAGAGACCCAAACTGTACGCAGTACTCGGCAGGTGTGGTCTCACTGAGCAGTACTCAGACTTGTGTACTGACCTTCTATTCCTCTATCCCCCCCCACCCCCGGCCCCAACCTACTAAAGCTCCACTGGAGCTAAGCCTGTTGATCTTAGCCCATAGTTCACACTCTCGGAACATTACAGAGGAGATTTACCAGGATGCTGCCAGGACTGGAGAATTTTAGCCATGAGGAAAGATTGGATAGGCTGGGGTTGTTTTCTTTGGAACAGAGGAGGCTGAGGGGAGACCTTATTGAGGTGTATAAAATTATGAGGGGCCTGGATAGAGTGGATAGGAAGGACCTGTTTCCCTTAGTAGAGGGGTCAATAACCAGGGGGCATAGATTTCAAGTAATTGGGGGGAGGTTTAGAGGGGATTTGAGGGGAAATTTCTTCACCCAGAGGGTGGTGAGGGTCTGGAACTCACGGCCTGAAAGGGTGGTAGAGGCAGAAACCCTCACCACATTTAAACAGTACCTGGATGTGCACCTGAAGTGCTGTAATCTACAGGGCTACGGACCCAGAGCTGGAAAGTGGGATTAGACTGGGTAGCTCTTGGTCGGCCGGCGCGGAGACGATGGGCCGAATGGCCTCGTTCCGTGGCTGTAAATTTCTGTGACTAAATGGGTGACAACGCTCTGTGGTTAGCGGGTCTCGGCCAGGCCAGCTGCAATTGGCCCCAATATCTCTGGGATGACAGAAGAATTCGAAATCGTCCAGGAGTTCCCTCTCGGTTGTGTGGGGTCACTGTGTCTGATCGCTTTCCAACACTTAGCGACCAGAGTGTGGCGAGTTGTTACTCCGACACCAAGCTGGCACTTCCCGAAGAGAGAGTCTGGGTGGAAATTAATTTTCCTCACTATCACGTCACTGTGGCATGCCTCGGGCCATCGTTGTACATTAAAGACGCTGTATAAATCTTACTGCAGTGTGAGGAACAGCAGCTGTGCTCACAGTTCCGTGTCAGCAGAAAGCAATAATTTGCACCGATATCAGATCTTATCACTGATCCCCAAGGGCAAAGAACATGTTGCTGCATGTTTTGTGTCCACAATCGCCAGTGCTGGAGTCTCCAGCGGCTGTAGCATGAGTCACAGCTATAAAATCATAGAAATAGGAGCAGGAGTCGGCCATTCGGCCCTTCGAACCTGCTCCGTCATTCAATGAAATCACAGCTGATCGACCTCAACACTTTCCTGCACTATCTCCATATCCCTTGATTCCCTTAATATCCCCAAATCTATCAATCTCTTGAATATACTCAACGACACAGCCTCCACAGCCCTCTGGGGCAGAGAATTCCAGAGATTCACCACCTTCTGAGTGAAGAAATTTCTCCTCATCTCAGTCCCAAATGGCCGGCCCCTTATTCTGAGACTGTGACCCCTGGATCTAGACTCCCCAGCCCGGGGGAAACATAAGACCTGAAAGGGGAAGACGGTTTAAACAATTACTTGCTCTTAATTTCCAAGCCAGATTTCCCCTCCGAATTTTCACGGCAGATTTCCCCTCGGCCCATCTAAAACTCGGCTGCTCGTGTCCTAACTCGCACCAAGTCCCGCTCACCCATCACCCCCTATGCTCACTGCCCCGTGTCCTAACTCGCACCAAGTCCCGCTCACCCATCACCCCCTGTGCTCACTGCCCCATGTCCTAACTCGCACCCAGTCCCACTCACCCATCACCCCCTGTGCTCACTGCCCCATGTCCTAACTCGCACCCAGTCCCACTCGCCCATCACCCCCTGTGCTCACTGCCCCGTGTCCTAACTCACACCCAGTCCTGCTCACCCATCACCCCCTGTGCTCACTGCCCCCGTGTCCTAACTCGCACCCAGTCCTACTCACCCATCACCCCCTGTGCTTACTGCCCCCGTGTCCTAACTCGCACCCAGTCCCGCTCACCCATCACCCACTGTGCTCACTGCCCCGTGTCCTAACTCGCACCGAGTCCCGCTCACCCATCACCCCCTGTGCTCACTGACCTACATTGGCTCCCGGTCCAGCAACACCTCTATTTTAAAATTCACATCCTTGTGTTCAAATCCCTCCATTGTCTCCTCGCCCCCTCCCTATATCTGTAACCTCCTCCAGCCCCACCAACCTCCAATATCTCTGCGCTCCTCCAAATCTGGCCTTTTGCGTATCCATGATTTGAATCGCTGCACCATTGCTGGCAGTGCCTTCAGCTGTGTGAGACCGAGGCTCTGTAATTCCCTCCCTCAACTTCTCCGCCTCTCCCTCCTCTGGGAGTGACCGAGTTCCGTATCCCTGCTCCCATTAATTGGCAGATACCTCCAGTCTCTGATACGAACAGATTCCTGTGTTCTGGTTCAGGACCTATCTGCCAGTAAGGTGACAGTGTTCACAACAGCTCCTTCCAGGCCATGGAAACGGTCAATGAAACTCATTTGAGGGTTGTAAATCTGTGGCATTCTCTGCCTCAGAGAGATGTGGAAGCCTGGACATTGAATATATTTAAGACCGAGATGGACAATTTCTTTACCGATAAGGGGTTATGGGGAGTGGGCGGGGCAGTGGAGCTGAGTCCATGATTGGATAAGCCATGATCGTATTAAATGGCGGAGCAGGCTCGAGGGGCCGAATGGCCAACTCCTGCTCCTATTTCTTATGCTTATAACAAAAGTAGAAAGTTTCTGACTTAATTGTAAATGATGATTGACTGGCTTCATTTGTTGTTCATTCACGGGATGCGGGCATCACTGACCAGGCTGGCATTTATTGCCCTCGAAGGTGGTGGTGAGCTGACTTATTGAACCGCTGCAGTCCGTGTGGTGAAGGTGCTCCCACAGTGCTGTTAGGGAGGGAGTTCCAGGATTGTGACCCAGCGACGATGAAGGAACGGCCGATATATTTCCATTAGCGGAGCAGGCTTGATGGGCCAAAAATACTGAATCCTGCTCCAATCTCTTATGTCCTATTTCCTATTAAGTCAGGATGGTGTGTGACTGGGAGGGGAACGTGGAGGTGGTGGTGTTCCCATGCGCCTGCTGCCCTTGTCCTAGGTGGTAGAGGTTGCGGGTTTGGGTGGTGCTGTTGAAGAAGCCTTGGCGAGTAGCATGGGGTTTCACCTGTGCCCTTGAGCTTCAGTTTGGACGCCTGGGTTGTAGGAACCCCGGCCTCTGCCGAGAGCGTGACCGAGTTGTTCTGGGGGTGGGGGGGGGGGTGCCAGAGGAGAGGGTATGTGGACATCGCAGTGGGGTGGGGGGATACAGATTGCCAGCTTGGTTAGCTTCGTGCCACGTGCCATCTGCTCCGAACTGGTGCTAGTGTTTCCCTTTGCTGGCTGGCTCCTGGGTGAAAGGGGAGCTGGGTGAAGCCCAGCCTCCGATCAAACGTGGACGTTGGAGGCAAAGTCACAGGGCGGTTTAATCGGCTGCCGGAAGGCTGGGTATGGAACGGTCACGGCATAGCCAGGACTGAGCAAGGGGTCATGCCATGCGCACTGTGAAGTGCAGCTGCTGTCCATTGCATCAGCGAGGTCATCGCAGCGGCTAATCGCTGGCCTGCTGGGGGGAGTTACAGCACGGGTTTTCCTCCAGTCAGTCAGTCTGCACAACGTACATTTATATAGCGCCTTTCATCACCTCCGGACCTCCCAAAGCACTTTACAGACAAAGAAGCAATTTTTGGAGTGTAGTAATGTGGGAAACGCGGCAGCCAATTTGTGCACAGCAAGCTCCCACACACAGTAATGTGATAATGACCGGATAATCTGTTTGTGATGTTGGTTGAGGGATAAATATTGGCACCGGGGGAACTCCCCTGCTGTTTGTCGAATTAGAGGCTGTGGGATATTTTACATCCATCTGAGAGGGAAGACGGGGCCTCGATTTAATGTCTCATCCGAAAGACGGCACCTCCGACAGTGCAGCACTCCCTCAGCACTGCACTGAGAGTGTCGGTCTCGATTCCACGCTCCAGTCTCTGGAGTGGGGCTTGAAGCCACAACCTTCTGAGGCGTAGGCGAGAGAGAGAAATGCTACCCACTGAGCTGACACAACTGCATCTTCAGTTAGCTCTCTCAAGGTCTCATTGCTAGAGTGTGTTTGTCTTTAAAGGGGAAGGTCGGCTCCTAGCCTGACCCGGAGGGGCAGATGGTGGGCTGGGGGGGGCAGTGAGACAGCACCACCATCACAGCCAGTCCCTCGGAATCAAGGAAGATTTGCTTCCACTCTTAAAAGTGAGTCCTTGGGTGACTGAACAGTCCAATACGAGAGCCACAGTCCCTGTCACAGGTGTGACAGACAGTGGTTGAGGGAAGGGGAGGGTGGGACTGGTTTGCCGCACGCTCCTTCCGCTGCCTGCGCTTGGTTTCTGCATGCTCTCGGCGATGAGACTCGAGGTGCTCAGCGCCCTCCCGGATGCACTTCCTCCACTCAGGGCGGTCTTTGGCCAGGGACTCCCAGGTGTCGGTGGGGATGTTGCACTTTATCAGGGAGGCTTTGAGGGTGTCCCTGTAACGACCACAAGTGTGGTCAGTGCTTCAATGCTGGGGATGTTGGCCTGGTCGAGGACGCTAACGTTGGTGCGTCTGTCCTCCCGGGGGATCTTGCAGAGGCATCGCAGGCAGCACCACAGCCTGCTACTGAGCGCCATGCATCCAGAGGGTTCAATCCCTAGTCTGTGCTGTTAGCTGATTTCTCATGGCAGGGGGAGGGTACACCTGCTAGAGTTTAGCGCCAGCGCTGATGAATAGGGTTTGAAATAAGCCGGGGTTCCTGCTTCTGATCGCGATCCAGAAACTCACTCGACTGTACTAACTTATTGGTTTCTCTTCAGATATGGTCCGGGAATTGACTCCGAGATCAATCAGTAAACTCAAATCCATCTCCTTCACCCGTATGGATCCACACCACAAGCTCTGGTAAGGGCCGAGAGTTTCTGCAGTTTAAACCCAACTTCTCCCATGCTGCTGCTTATTAAAGGGCCGCTGCTGAGAGAAACTGGCTGGTAAATTAAAAATGTTTTAAAAATACCCCTTTTATAAGGAGAACAAAGAGTTAAGTTATGGGCAGTTCTGTTGAAGAGATTGAGTGGTCATAGAATCATACGGCACAGAAGGAGGCCATTCGGCCCTTTGAGCCTGCACTGCCATTCAATAAGATCATGGCTGATCATTCACCTCAGTACCCCTTTCCTGGTTTATCTCCATACCCCTTGATCCCTTTAGCCGTAAGGGCCATATCTAACTCCCTCTTGAATATATCCAATGAACTGGCATCAACAACTCTCTGCGGTAGAGAATTCCACAGGTTAACAACTCTCTGAGTGAAGAAGTTTCTCCTCATCTCGGTCCTAAATGGCTTACCCCTTATCCTTAGACTGTGACCCCTGGTTCTGGACTTCCCCAACATCGGGAACATTCTTCCCGCGTCATCTCGCCCTTTGGTTCCTTTGTTGATGACCATAAATCTGACCCTCCTGCCTTGTCTTTCGCCAGGGCTCCTGTCCCTCATCACTATCCTATTGCCTTGGGTTAGCGAAAGTAATCCAGGCCAGGGCCCCTCCGCCTGTCCCTTGCCAGTGAATCCTGAATCCATTGGGGCCTCGTGGTGCTTTGTAGAGAATTCTCATTGCCGCTGGAAACCCTCGTTTAAGACGGGGAAAATGCAGCAATCACATTTTGACCTAGCAGCATCTGTAAAACGAAATGGCATGTTCCAGTTTTGGAACCGCATCTAGTCATTCTGCCCATATTACATAAGAAATAGGAGCAGGAGTCGGCCATACGGCCCCTCGAGCCTGCTCCGTCCGCCATTCAATACGATCATGGCTGATCCAATCATGGACTCAGCTCCACTTCCCCGTCTGCTCCCCATAACCTTCACTCCCTTATCGCTCAAAAATCTGTCTATCTCCACCTTAAATATATTCAATGACCCAGCCTCCACACCTCTCTGGGGCAGAGATTTCACATCTCTGAGAAGAAATTCCTCCTCATTTTCATTTTAAATGGGTGACCCCTGATTCTGAAACTATGTCCCCTAGTTCTAGATTCCCCCACGAGGGGAAACATCCTCTCTGCATCCACCTTGTCAAGCCCCCTCAGAATCTTATACGTTTCAATAAGATCACCTCTCATTCTTCTAAATTCCAATGAGTACAGGTCCAACTTGCTCAACCTTTCTTCATAAGTCAACCCCCTCATCTCAGAAATCAACCGAGTGAACCTTTTCTGAACTGCCTCCAATGCAAGTATATCCCTCCTTAAAAAAGACGACCAAAACTGCACGCAGTACTCCAGGTGTGGCCTCACCAATACCCTGTACAGTTGTAGCAGGACTTCCTTACTTTTATACATCATCCCCCTTGCAATAAAGGCCAACACTCCATTTGCCTTCCTGATTACTTGCTGTACCTGTATACTAACTATACGATCTAGTTTTCAGGCTCTGTTATTAAGTTATTCAGTTAGATTTTGGGTGATGTGCCTCCAATCTATTTACCCACCTTTGTTCCACATCGCGTGATACCCTCACCCAACAAAAATCTATCGACCCCCCCCCCCCCCCCCGTCTTGAAAGCTCCAATTGGGTCCCAGCGGCTACAGACTTTTGGGGGGGGGGGGTGGTTCCAGATTTCCGCTGCCCTTTGTGTGGAAGAAGTGCCTCCCAGTGAAACCCCCCAGTGACACTATTCGAAGCTGAGCAGAAGTTCTGGCGTCCCGGCCAACATTCATTCCACAACTAACAGCGTTGAAACCAGATCATCTGGTCGTTCATTGGCTGTTTGTGACTGCTTGCTGTGCACAGATTGGCCTGCCATTTTTGCCCACCTAAAATCTTATCAATTTACAGCACGGAAGGAGGCCATTCGGCCCATCGTGTCCGCGTCGGCCGGCCAAGAGCTACCCAGCCTAATCCCACTTTCCAGCTCTCGGTCCGTAGCCCTGTAGGTTACGGCACTTCAGGTGCACATCCAGGTACTTTTTAAATGTGGTGAGGGTTTCTGCCTCTACCACCCTTTCAGGCAGTGAGTTCCAGACCCCCACCACCCTCTGGGTGAAGAAATTTCCCCTCAAATCCCCTCTAAACCTCCCCCCAATTACTTTAAATCTATGCCCCCTGGTTATTGACCCCTCTGCCGAGGGAAATAGGTCCTTCCTATCCACTCTATCCAGGCCCCTCATAATTTTATACACCTCAATCAGGTCTCCCCTCAGCCTCCTGTTCCAAAGAAAACAACCCCAGCCTATCCAATCTTTCCTCATAGCTAAAATTCTCCAATCCAGGTAAAATTCTTGTAAATCTCCTCTGTACCCTCTCCAGTGCAATCACATCTTTCCTGTAATGTGGTGACCAGAACTGCACGCAGTACTCCAGCTGTGGCCTAACCAATGTTTTATACATTTCAAGCATAACCTCCCTGCTCTTGTATTCTATACCTCAGCTAATAAAGGCAAGTATTCCATTTGCCTTCTTACCCACCTTATGTGGTGTAATGTATTTGGACTTTCAAAAGGCTTTTACAAGATCCCACACAAGAGATTGGTGTGCAAAATTAAATCACATGGTATTGGGGGTAATGTACTGGCGTGGATAGAGAACTGGTTGGCAGACAGGAAGCAGAGAGTCGGAATACACGGGTCCCTTTCAGAATGGCAGGCAGTGACTAGTGGAGTGCCACAGGGCTCAGTGCTGGGGCCCCAGCTCTTTACAATATATATTTACGATTTGGATGAGGGAATTGAGTGTAATATCTCCAAGTTTGCAGATGACACTAAGCTGGGTGGCGGTGTGAGCTGTGAGGAGGACGCTAAGAGACTGCAGGGTGACTTGGACAGGTTAGGTGAGTGGGCAAATGCATGGCAGATGCAGTATAATGTGGATAAATGTGAGGTTATCCACTTTGATGGCAAAAAACACGAAGGCAGAATATTATCTGAATGGCGGCAGATTAGGAAAAGGGGAGGTGCAACGAGACCTGGGTGTCATGGTACATCAGTCATTGAAAGTTGGCATGCGGGTACAGCAGGCGGTGAAGAAGGCAAATGGTATGTTGGCCTTCATAGCTAGGGGATTTGAATATAGGAGCAGGGAGGTCTTACTGCAGTTGTACAGGGCCTTGGTGAGGCCTCACCTGAAATATTGTGTTCAGTTTTGGTCTCCTAATCTGAGGAAGGACGTTCTTGCTATTGAGGGAGTGCAGCGAAGGTTCACCAGACTGATTCCCGGGATGGCATGACTGACATATGAGGAGAGACTGGATCGACTGGGCCTGTATTCACTGGAGTTTAGAAGGATGAGAGGGGAGCTCATAGAAACGTATAAAATTCTGACGGGATTGGACAGGTTCGATGCAGGAAGAATGTTCCCGATGTTGGGGAAGTCCAGAACCAGGGGCCACAGTCTAAGGATAAGGGGTAAGACATTTAGGACTGAGATGAGAAGCAACTTCTTCACTCAGAGAGTTGTTAACCTGTGAAATTCCCTGCCGCAGAGAGTTGTTGATGCCAGATCATTGGATATATTCAAGAGGGAGTTAGATGTGGCCCTTATGGCTAAAGGGATCAAGAGGTATGGAGAGAAAGCAGGGAAGGGGTACTGAGGGAATGATCAGCCATGATCTTATTGAATGGTGGTGCAGGCTCGAAGGGCCGAATGGCCTACTCCTGCACCTATTTTCTATGTTATCTCGCTGTCTCGCGGGGATCTGTGGACTCGTACTCTACTTTTTTCTATTCTCGGGATGTGGGTAAGCCTGTCATTTATTGCCCATCCCCTAGTTGTCCTGAGAAGGTGGTGCTGGTGGACTGCCTTAAGTGGGTTGATACGACTGAGTGACTTGCTAGGCCAGTTCAGACATCCATTAAGAATCAACCATGTTGGTGTGGGATTGTGGTCACACACTGGTCAGAAAGGTTTCCTTCCCTTAAGGACATGAGTGAGCCATTTGGGTTTTACAATATTCTAATAATCATGGTCACTTTTACTAACATCAGCTTTTTGATTCTAGGATTTTTTTATCATATAATGATGAAATGCATTAGAAAACCATTCAGCCCATCAGCCTGTGAAAGAGCTATCCAGTTATTCACACTCCCCTGGCCTTTCCCTGCAGCACTGCAATTATTTTCTGCCTTCAATTATCTATCCAATTCCTTTTTTAAAAGTTAACTGA
The DNA here is from genome assembly GCF_044704955.1 of Pristiophorus japonicus. Classification (NCBI taxonomy): domain Eukaryota; kingdom Metazoa; phylum Chordata; class Chondrichthyes; family Pristiophoridae; genus Pristiophorus; species Pristiophorus japonicus. Next base: position 4,638,085 of record NC_091979.1, read on the forward strand.
CTCGGGAATGTTTTTTTAACATTTTATGTGAAATTTCTTTTTGAAGTTTCTCCCCGCTCCCTAGGCCCCCACCTGCAGCCTCAGTGTAAATTTTGTTTTTAAAGTTTAGGGACCACCCGTTTCACTTTGTTTCGCCTTTAGCTGCTGAGAGACCGCCGAGAATACTGGTGCAGGTTCCGTTTTCTCGCCGGGGGATTCTTTTTAACGTAATTATGGAAATTCTCGTTGGCGTTCGTGATTTTTCTGGGTGGGCAATCAGGCGTTGAGGGCTCTCTGAAATGTGTAGCCCAAAGAATCATCGAACGGTTGCCACACAGAAGGAGGCCATTCGGCCCGTTGAGCCCGTGCCGGCTCTCTGCAAGAGCACCTCACCCAGTCCCACTCCCCCCGCCCTTTCCCCGTAGCCCTGCACTTTGTTCCCCTTCAGGAACTTATCCAACTCCCATTTGACGGCCACGATTGAGTCTGCCTCTCCCACCCTCTCAGGCAGCACATTCCCTATCCCAGCAGCTCGCTGTGTATTTTTTCATAAACTCTCCGTCTTCCCCCTCTGGTTCCTTTGCCAATCACCTTAAATCCGTGTCCTCTGGTTACCGACCTTGCTACCAATGGGAGCAGTTTCTCCTTATTTAATCAATCAAAACCCTTCGTGATTGTCAACCCCTGTATCACATCTCCCCTTAACCTTCTCTGCTCTAAAGAAAACAACCCCAGCTTCTCCAGTCTCTGCACGTAACTGAAGTCCCTCATCCCTGGAACCATTCTGGTCAATCTCCTCTGCACCCTCCCCAAGACCTGGACATCCTTCTGATTGCACGGTGCCTAGAATTGGGGACACTATTCCAGCTGAATCCAAATTTTCAACCTGCTAAAGTGGGATTTGAATTTGCGTTCTCGGGATTATTAGTCCAGTAACATAACCACTACACCCAAGTAGATGCAATTCTTATATAATCCACCTTTTGCATCATCATCATAGGCCGTCCCTCGCAACGAGGATGACTTGCTGCCAGGCCAAAAAAAGGGATGAGTTCACAGGTGTTTCAAATGAAGAACCCGAACTACATCCTGAAGGGTGGAAGATGCCTGTGCGTGGATTTTTTTAACGTGGGATGACCGTTGCACACCAGCCACCACACGGGCTTGACAGAGCGAGGTCTTGGTCCAGTGGCAAGGCGATTGGAGACCAGCCCTGCTGCACGGACCTAGTGCGCTCACATATTGCGGTGTGGGCTGGCCCGTACTGCCCTTGGCATACTCCACCATTGGTGGCCTGGAATTCCCTCCCTAAACCTTTTCGCGCCTCCTCCTTTTAAGATGCTTCCTATAACCTGCCTCTTTGACCAAGCTTTTGGTTATCTGCCCTAATATCTCCTTATGGGGCTCAGTGTCAAATTCTGTTTGATAAAAGTGTCATGGGATGTTTTACTACATTAAAGGCACTACATAAATGCAAGTATGTGTTGTTCTGTTGTGATCCTTGTAATTTAACCTCAGCTGTTCTATTCTTGACATCTTTCTGTTCTCCTAGGCCCCTCATCTGTGAGTGTACCCCTGCCGATTCACCGGAAGACAAACGACCCAATTACCTGTATGTGCTGGCGTTCCGACTCCAAGGTAAATGCCTGTCGCTGCCAGAGCTGGGTCTCTCTCCCCGGCCCCCCACCCCCCGGATACGCCGGTTAATCACGACAGTTTAAGATCTGCCGCTGTGCCCGATATCTCTTCCGGTCACAGTCACACGTTGAAAGTCACGAGCGGGATTTTGCACTTTCGTCACTGCACAATGACTTTAGCAATCTCGTTAATCCTGCTCTGTTTAAAACCTGTTGGGTTTGTGTTTCTGTCCCTAGTGTCAGCCGTGGCTCAGTGGGCAGCACCCTCGCCTCTGAGTCAGAAGGCCGTGAGTTCGAGTCCCACCCCAGGGACTCGAGCACAAAAATCTAGGCTGACACTCCCAGTGCAGTACTGAGGGAGTGCTGCACTGTGCAAGAGGGGCAGTACTGAGGGAGTGCTGCACTGTTGGAGGGGCAGTACTGAGGGAGTGCTGCACTGTCGGAGGGGCAGTACTGAGGGAGTGCTGCACTGTCGGAGGGGCAGTACTGAGGGAGTGCTGCACTGTCGGAGGGGCAGTACTGAGGGAGTGCTGCACTGTCGGAGGGGCAGTACTGAGGGAGTGCTGCACTGTCGGAGGGGCAGTACTGAGGGAGTGCTGCACTGTCGGAGGGGCAGTACTGAGGGAGTGCTGCACTGTCGGAGGGGCAGTACTGAGGGAACGCTGCACTGTCGGAGGTGCTGTCTTTGGGATGAGACGTTAAACCGAGGCCCCGTCTGCCCCCTCAGCTGGATGTAAAAGATCCCATGGCAATATTTCAAAAGAGCAGGGGAGTTCTCCCTGGTCTCCTCGGGCCAATATTTATCCCTCAATCAACATCACTAAAACAGATTGTCCGGTCATTATCACATTGCTGTTTGTGGGAGCTTGCTGTACGCAAATTGGCTGCCACGTTTCCCACATTACAACAGTGACTGCACTCCAAAAGTGCGTGATTGGCTGTAAAGCGCTTTCAGACATCCGGTGGTCATGAAAGGTGCTATATAAATGCAAGTCTTTTTTAAAAATGTGAGATTGATAAATTTTTATTAACCAAGGGTATTGAGGGATGTGCGACAAAGTCGGGGTTAGGCCGTGAATCAGCTGTGATCTCATTGAATGGCGGAACAGGCTCGAGGGGCCGAATGGCCCGCTCCTGCTCCTATTATCCAGCAGCGCCCCGAGTCCCCAGCCCAGCCAATCCTCGCTGCCACAGATTACATTGAAAATTAAAACTGGGTAGTTGTCGCAATCAATGTTCCCTCTAAACTGTGGGGTCACTCGGGATGTCCCCACGCTGTCCGCCCACCAGCTGTTGCTGCTGGAGAAGTGACCGCATCGCACGTTTAAAGGGACTGGGGCAAATTTAAAGGGACCGTGCACGGGATGAAGAAGAATTTGACCGGTCTCCCTCCTTCCGAACCCTGTTTGCAGATGGTGACCTCTCCCCAGTGACGTTGCTTGCTACCTCATGCACCCTCCACCTACTGGAAGAGGACCACCAGTGGAAGAAGTCGATCAGCGAGGCAGCGTCTCCTCCCACTCCCCCGAGCGAGGTTACGACCAGCGATTCACAGCCCATCAGCAACATCAGCTCGGTCAGCCTCTACCAGTCCGCCCCACAGGACGTCCAGCTCCGCATCTACCACGAGGTACGTCGGCCCCGCTCGAGGGGCCGGACCGAGGGTCCCCCGCCACCCCCCCTCGGCTGGTTCCGCTGGTCTCGCGCCAAGGAATTCGGGCATTCTCCGTCTCGCGGCTTGTGACCGACCGCATCCTGCCCAGAATTCAGGCAGGTGGCACTGCCACACGGGTCCACTAGGGGTGCCCTTTTGACGTCTGTATTGGGCAAATTTATCCTAGGTCTAACCCCGTGCTGTACCTGCCCTGGGAGTGTTTGATGGGACAGCGTAGAGGGAGCTTTACTCGGTATCTAACCCACTGTACCTGCCCTGGGAGTGTTTGATGGGACAGTGTAGAGGGAGCTTTACTCTGTATCTAACCCCCTGTACCTGCCCTGGGAGTGTTTGATGGGATAGTGTAGAGGGAGCTTTACTCTGTATCTAACCCCATGCTGTACCTGCCCTGGGAGTGTTTGATGGGATAGTGTAGAGGGAGCTTTACTCTGTATCTAAACCGTGCTGTACCTGCCCTGGGAGTGTTTGATGGGACAGTGTAGAGGGAGCTTTACTCTGTATCTAAACCGTGCTGTACCTGCCCTGGGAGTGTTTGATGGGACAGTGTAGAGGGAGCTTTACTCTGTATCTAACCCCATGCTGTACCTGCCCTGGGAGTGTTTGATGGGACAGTGTAGAGGGAGCTTTACTCTGTATCTAACCCCGTGCTGTACCTGCCCTGGGAGTGTTTGATGGGACAGTGTCGAGGGAGCTTTACTCTGAATCTAACCCCCTGTACCTGCCTGGGAGTGTTTGATGGGACAGTGTCGAGGGAGCTTTACTCTGAATCTAACCCCCTGTACCTGCCCTGGGAGTGTTTGATGGGGCAGTGTAGAGGGAGCTTTACTCTGTATCTAACCCCATGCTGTACCTGCCCTGGGAGTGTTTGATGGGACAGTGTAGAGGGAGCTTTACTCTGTATCTAAACCGTGCTGTACCTGCCCTGGGAGTGTTTGATGGGACAGTGTCGAGGGAGCTTTACTCTGTTCCCCAGTCAGGTTAAATGCATACTGTTCCATTCCCATTCTGAATTCTGTGCCCCCTGTACAACCTGATCATTTCCTAGTGGGGGGGCCATATGTCAGGGATTAACCCACGAACTGGACAACTGGTTATATTGAAAGTGTTCCCCAAGCAGGCCTTGCTACGACCCTACGTGATGAGGTTGTGAAGAGATGGGCGCAGGAGAATGGGGGGGGTTGAATGCGGGCGCGCGTGTGGTTTGGTGGGGGGTGGGGTTTGAGTTGGGTCTGTCCGGGAGCAGTGTTCTTGGGTGCGTGTTTTTTGGGGTGCATGGGGAGGGGTATTTTTTTGGAAGGATGGGTGGGGGTTTACTGCAACTCTGCACCCTTGGGGGTGGGGTTTGGTTCTTGGGATTGTAAGCTGAGATCTGATAGGTTACTTGGCGGAGGTGGAACTATCTCTCTCCTCACCTTGTACATGAAACACAAAAAGTTAGTATGCAGCTACAGCAAGTAATCAGGAAGGCCAATGGGATGTTGGCCTTTATTGCAAGGGGGATAGAGTATAAAAGCAGAGGAGTCCTGCTGCAGGAGGTAACTTCAAAACTTATCTGCAGTGACCAGATTATGTACGCTCCTGTGAAACATAAGTCTTGAGTCATTTTTACTGGAGTACAGTTTTGGTACACGAGGAAGGATATACTTGCATTGGAGGCTGTTCCGAGGAGGTTCAACGAGGTTGATTCCGAAGATGAAGGCGGTTGTCTTATGAAGAAAGGTTAGACCTATACTCATTGGAGTTTAGAAAAATAAGAACATAAGAACATAAGAATTAGGAACAGGAGTAGGCCATCTACCCCCTTGAGCCTGCTCCGCCATTCAACAAGATCATGGCTGATCTGGCCGTGGACTCAGCTCCACTTACCCGCCCGCTCACCATAACCCTTAATTCCCTTATTGGTTAAAAATCTATCTATCTGTGACTTGAATACATTCAATGAGCTAGCCTCAACTGCTTCCTTGGGCAGAGAATTCCACAGATTCACAACCCTCTGGGAGAAGAAATTCCTTCTCAACTCGGTTTTAAATTGGCTCCCCCGTATTTTGAGGCTGTGCCCCCTAGTTCTAGTCTCCCCGACCAGTGGAAACAACCTCTCCGCCTCTATCTTGTCTATCCCTTTCATTATTTTAAATGTTTCTATAAGATCACCCCTCAACCTTCTGAACTCTAACGAGTAAAGACCCAGTCTACTCAATCTATCATCATAAGGTAAGCCCCTCATCTCCGGAATCAGCCTAGTGAATCGTCTCTGTACCCCCTCCAAAGCCAGTATATCCTTCCTTAAGTAAGGTGACCAAAACTGCACGCAGTACTCCAGGTGCGGCCTCACCAATACCCTGTACAGTTGCAGCAGGACCTCCCTGCTTTTGTACTCCATCCCTCTCGCAATGAAGGCCAACATTCCATTCGCCTTCCTGATTACCTGCTGCAAACTAACTTTTTGGGATTCATGCACAAGGACCCCCAGGTCCCTCTGCACCTCAGTTTGTTGTAATTTTTCCCCATTCAAATAATATTCCCTTTTACTGTTTTTTTTTCCCAAGGTGGATGACCTCACACTTTCCGACATTGTATTCCATCTGCCAAACCTTCGCCCATTCGCTTAACCTATCTAAATCTCTTTGCAGCCTCTCTGTGTCCTCGACACAACCCGCTTTCCCACTAATCTTTGTGTCATCTGCAAATTTTGTTACACTACACTCTGTCCCCTCTTCCAGGTCATCTATGTATATTGTAAACAGTTGTGGTCCCAGCACCGATCCCTGTGGCACACCACTAACCACCGATTTCCAACCCGAAAAGAACCCATTTATCCCGACTCTCTGCTTTCTGTTAGCCAGCCAATTCTCTATCCATGCTAATACATTTCCTCCGACTCCGCGTATCTCTATCTTCTGTAGTAACCTTTTGTGTGGCACCTTATCGAATGCCTTTTGGAAATCTAAATACACCACATCCATCGGTACACCTCTATCCACCATGCTCGTTATATCTTCAAAGAATTCCAGTAAATTAGTTAAACATGATTTCCCCTTCATGAATCCATGCTGCGTCTGCTTGATTGCACCATTCCTATCTAGATGTCCCGCTATTTCTTCCTTAATGATAGCTTCAAGCATTTTCCCCACTACAGATCTTAAACTAACCGGCCTATAGTTACCTGCCTTTTGTCTGCCCCCTCTTTTAAACAGAGGCGTTACATTAGCTGCTTTCCAATCCGCTGGTACCTCCCCAGAGTTCAGAGAATTTTGGTAGATTATAACGAATGCATCTGCTATAACTTCCGCCATCTCTTTTAATACCCTGGGATGCATTTCATCAGGACCAGGGGACTTGTCTACCTTGAGTCCCATTAGCCTGTCCAGCACTACCCCCCTAGTGATAGTGATTGTCTCAAGGTCCTCCCTTCCCACATTCCTGTGACCAGCAATTTTTGGCATGGTTTTTGTGTCTTCCACTGTGAAGACCGAAGCAAAATAATTGTTTAAAGTCTCAGCCATTTCCCCATTTCCACATTTCCCATTATTAAAGCCCCCTTCTCATCTTCTAAGGGACCAACATTTACTTTAGTTACTCTTTTCCGTTTTATATATCTGTAAAAGCTTTTACTATCTATTTTTATGTTTTGCGCAAGTTTATCTATCTTTCCTTTCTTTATTGCTTTTTTAGTCATTCTTTGCTGTTGTTTAAAATTCTCCCAATCTTCTAGTTTCCCACTAACCTTGGCCACCTTATACGCATTGGTCTTTAATTTGATACTCTCATTTATTTCCTTGGTTATCCACGGCTGGTTATCCCTTCTCTTACCGCCCTTCTTTTTCACTGGAATATATTTTTGTTGCGCACTATGAAAGAGCTCCTTAAAAGTCCTCCACTGTTCCTCAATTGTGCCACCATTTAGTCTGTGTTTCCAGTCTACTTTAGCCAACTCTGCCCTCATCCCACTGTAGTCCCCTTTGTTTTAAGCATAGTACGCTCGTTTCTGACACAACTTCCTCACCCTCAATCTGTATTACAAATTCAACCATACTGTGATCACTCATTCCGAGAGATGATCTTAGTGAAACGTATAAGATTCTGAGGGAGGTCGACAGGGTAGATGCAGAGACTATGTTTCCCCTTGTGGGGGAATCTCGAACTAGGGGGCATAGTTTCAGAATAAGGGGTCGCCCATTTAAAACGGAGATGAGAAGGAATTTCTTCTGAGGGTCGTGAATCTTTGGAATTCTCTGCCCCAGAGAGCTGTGGAGGCTGGGTCATTGAATATATTTAAGGCGGAGATAGACAGATTTGTGAACAATAAGGGAGTGAGGGGTTATGGGGAGTGGGCGGGGAAGTGGAGCTGAGTCCATGATCGGATCAGCCATGATCTTATTGAATGGCGGAGCAAGCTCGAGGGGCTGTATTGCCTACTCCTGCTCCAACATAAGAACAGAAGAAATAGGAGCAGGAGTTGGCCATACGGCCTCTCGAGCCTGCTCCGCCATTTAATAAGATCATTGCTGATCCGATCATGGACTCAGCTCCACTTCCCTGCCCGCTCCCCATAACCCCTTATCCCCTTATCGGTTAAGAAACTGTCTATTTCTGTCTTAAATTTATTCAATGACCCAGCTTCCACAGCTCTCTGAGGCAACGAATTCCACAGATTTACAACCCTCTGAGAGAAGAAATTCCTCCTCATCTCAGTATTAAATGGGCGGCTCCTTATTCTAAGACCATTCCCTCTAGTTCTAGTCTCCCCCATCAGTAAAAACATCCTCTCTGCATCCACCTTGTTGAGCCCCCTCATTATCTTATACATTTCGATAAGATCACCTCTCATTCTTCTGAATTCCAATGAGTAGAGGCCCAACCTCCTTAACCTTTCCTCATAAGTCAACCCACTCATCCCTGGAATCAACCGAGTGAACCTTCTCTGAACTGCCTCCAAAGCAAGTAAATATGGAAACCAAAACTGCACGCAGTACTCCAGGTGTGGCCTCACCAATACCCTGTATAACTGGAGCAAGACTTCCCTGCTTTTATACTCCATCCCCTTTGCAATAAAGGCCAAGATTCCATTTTCCTTCCTGATCACTTGCTGTACCTGCACACTATCCTTTTGTGTTTCATGCACAAGTACCCCCAGGTCCCGCTGTACTGCGGCACTTTGCAATCTTTCTCCATTTAAATAATAACTTGCTCTTTGATTTTTTTCTGCCAAACTGCATGACCTCACACTTTCCAACATTATACTCCATCTGCCAAATTTTTGCCCACTCACTTAGCCTGTCTATGTCCTTTTGCAGATTTTTTGTGTCCTCCTCACACATTGCTTTTCCTCCCATCTTTTATCGTCGGCAAACTTGGCTCCTGTTATGTTTTTGTGGTTGCCTCCGCAGGTGAGCCGGACTGAGAGCACCTGGCACTTGCGGATGGAGTGCGTGGAGCTGGTGAGCGATCTGGTGGAGTGGATCCGGGAACCCTGGGAAGACATGTTTGGGGTGCAGCTGAAGATTGTTGTTCACCAGATGTTGGACTAGACCGTGAGACGCAAACCACACCTGGGGGAGGGGATGGGGCCTGCCCACGTGGCTGCAGGGGAGGCTGTGCCAGTGCGTGACTTGTGGAAAATCCGAGGTGGACCGAGATTGATTCCCGACGGTGGGAAGGACTTTCATTTAAACTCTTGGAGGTGTTGGGTGGGGGGGGGTTGGGTGGGGGGGGCGTTAATGCCAACCGAATGGGATAGAGACTGCAATCCCAGGGCTGCTCGAAGGGAGGTACTCGTTAACCAGTGAATATCTGTCATGTCTCTCACTGTTTACTGCCCTTTTGTACAAAAGGGTCTTGTGTGTTTTCTGTCCCCTGCTGATGACCACTTCCACACCCGCCACCCCCCCCCCCCCCAACCCTCCGCCCGGTGGATCAGGTCCGTGCACAGAACGACTCCGGTTTACGGGACTTGGATCTGCCAATCTCCGGTGGCCGGGCTGCCTCAGACCCCCCCAGTGCCGGGGGAGGGGTGGGGGGTTCTCAGGTTAGCGGTGGAGATCTGCCGTAGATAAGGGTCACAGCTCCTGTTTGTCCCCCGCACCTCCCCTCCCCCTCCGCTCGCTCGATTCTAAGCCCGATTTGGGGGGGGGGTGGGGGGTGGAGTAGAGGGAAGAGATTTACTTGTGTTCTTGTTGAATCTGTGTCTGTGTTTGAAGTGGGCCGTTTTATTGCTGCGCTGTGTGTGTTTCAATCGGGTGTTTGCACCATTACCTCACTCACCAGGCTATCTCACTATCGAATGGGCACCACAGTCACGGTGGGGGGCGGGGGGTGGGGTGAGAATGTTCTCGTGTTGCTGCCCCAGTTATGGGAGGCAAGAGATTCGCTCCACTCTTCCTTAAACACACCCGCGCTGCCTAGCCTTCGTCGGAGGGTCAGCCGGCAGAGACCTGGCAGTGGTGGGGAATGCCAGCTGCCTGCCATGTGTCCAACGTTAAACCGCAGCTACCCAGAGAAGCTTGGGGCTCTGCTCCCTGTCAGAGGGGCCCCGAACCCTTGGCTGCTGCCCTCCGGGTCACACAGACGACCCCTCCGTCCACGTTTCAGTCTGGCTTCATGTAGCCGGACGGGCGTCGTGCCCCTTGCCCTCTGGCAGGGCCACGAGGTTGGGGCCATTGGGTCAACCAGGGAAGGGTTTGTTGCTGTGCTATCTGCCACACTTGGTTCGAGGGCTGTGTGCGCTCCTGCTCTCTCTCTGTCCTACGGGTGGCCGATCTGCTGCTTGCAGTCCTGTTTGTGCCCAGTAGCGCATCAAGCGCACGCTGTGGAGTGTGCCCTGGGTGGGGCTCGGTGGGGGTGGGGGAATTGATTTTGGATCTTTTTCCCCCTTTGTGAAACCCAATCCGGCTGGAAGCCAGGAGCTGCCGACTGCGCAGTCAGTCCGTGCGGGCCAGGCCTGGTATAGCCACTGCCCCCTGCTGGCCACTCCGAGCTGTGGCGGAGCGGGGTGGGGAGAAAGGGCTGGCTTTCGCGTCCATCGGCTGGAGGTGGGGGGGGGGGTGTCTCAGCTTCCGCACCCTCTCTGGACTCTACACCCCAGGCTGGCACCTTGCCCACTTGCCCTCGCCTCTGGTTCCGAGCAGCAGCAGTTGTGCGTTCGGCCTCTGTACCCGCCTCACCCGTCGGTGCGGCCATTGTCGCTGACCCCCAGGGTCTCGGCGCCCCTCTCGCACGATGGTGGAGATGCCAGTGTCATTATCGCCCGGTAACTGGATTCGTTTCTCCATTTATACCGACTTGTGTCGGGCTCCGTGTGTGTGTGTTACTTTCCTGTCTACAGACCCGCGATGATGTGAAGCCTATTCCTTTTGCAATTTTGCTCTCCCTCTCCCCGTCTCTCTCTCCCTCTCCCCGTCTCTCTCTCCCTCTCCCCGTCTCTCTCTGCCTCTCCCCGTCTCTCTCTCCCTCTCCCCGTCTCTCTCTCCCTCTCCCCGTCTCTCTCTCCCTCTCCCCGTCTCTCTCTCCCTCTCCCCGTCTCTCTCTCCCTCTCCCCGTCTCTCTCTCCCTCTCCCCGTCTCTCTCTCCCTCTCCCCGTCTCTCTCTCCCTCTCCCCGTCTCTCTCTCCCTCTCCCCGTCTCTCTCTCCCTCTCCCCGTCTCTCTCTCCCTCTCCCCGTCTCTCTCTCCCTCTCCCCGTCTCTCTCTCCCTCTCCCCGTCTCTCTCTCCCTCTCCCCGTCTCTCTCTCCCTCTCCCCGTCTCTCTCTCCCTCTCCCCGTCTCTCTCTCCCTCTCCCCGTCTCTCTCTCCCTCTCCCCGTCTCTCTCTCCCTCTCCCCGTCTCTCTCTCCCTCTCCCCGTCTCTCTCTCCCTCTCCCCGTCTCTCTCTCCCTCTCCCCGTCTCTCTCTCTCCCTCTCCCCGTCTCTCTCTCCCTCTCCCCGTCTCTCTCTCCCTCTCCCCGTCTCTCTCTCCCTCTCCCCGTCTCTCTCTCCCTCTCCCCGTCTCTCTCTCTCCTCTCCCGTCTCTCTCTCCCTC